>NW_026456429.1:0-2724 GCF_943734635.1 Anopheles cruzii | reverse complement strand
CTTTTGTGACGTAGTGCAATTTTTTAACGGTTGTTAGCTGTTTGACATTCATTCAAAGGATCGCTTGGTTGAAAGGAAAACTACGCTTTAGCCAACATCTCAAGACTGCATTTAGTATCTGTTCGTTGCGTTTGTTGCCTCAGACTGTCGTGCAGGTTTCTGCTCGTTTGAAACAGGCTAAACAGGATTACTATAAAAACAAGAGAACTGGAACGAAAGTGAGACAGGTTTTCAAGATTTTCATTATAAGCACGGAAATGTGCTACCGTGGACAAATGGCGAAAAGTTTCTGGAGTTACATAAAAAAAGTTGGAATCTTAAAAACCAAGGCGAATGGCTGACGGGCAAAAGCATTTCGCCTAATGTTGAATTATGACGCTGAGTATAATTGAAAGCAAAGTGGAAAAAGTGAAATGGCAACATACTGGAATCACTGCAAACGTTTTACAGATGTTCGAAGTGGTCGCGAGGGGGACTGTGGGGCTCATGAAAAATGTGTGCATTTTCATGTGTGTGTCTATAGAACTACGAATCGAAACAGCCGACAAAAGTGTAAAGAAATCTAAGAAAAACTAAAATAATACAATATTTTTATATGAAATTATTAGCAAAAAGTAGATTGCCTGATGTGATAGGTGATGTGCGTTGGATCGCGCTAAAAGTGTAAAACGGAAGCAATTTTAGTAAAATGATGTACAACCGAAGTGGACGTTGGAATGCAGGGTGTGAATGTAATAATTCTTTTAGGGTGTAAGTATATCTTTAAACTAAAACTCCAGCCTGGATGTTCTCGGAAGATACGAGTGGTGCAAATTGTGGAAGAAAACCACGCAGTGGCACAGTGACAGTAGCAATATTTAGAAGCATGTTGGTTAGAGAAAATATTAAAATACTATATTTTAAAACAGAAATATAAACCACAAACAGGAATGGAAATCAACGCGCAAGGCTTATCCTTCTTCTGGTTCCGATTTGCAGCATACTATTTTTTGCGGTACATGGGCTTAGTGAAAAGAACAAAATCCTATAAACTCTACCACGTTATCAGGTATCAATCGTTGTTCTAACGACGGTGCCTTGGGAACTTCCATTTTTATTCACTAAACCACCAAGGATTTTAATGATAACGCCCAATCGTCTCTCCTTTAAAGGATGCGCCCATTACATTTCAAGCTTCTGACGCACAGCAACCTGCAGCAGAATGTTGAGCAGCGGAATAAACTTCTTAAAGCATGCTGCTTAAGTAGACGTTTTATCATGTGGTTTTCAAAGTCGTGCATTCAACGATCTGTGAGTAGCACATTTAACAAAGCTGTATGAAAAAGGAGGAAACATGATTTTTTGCTGCTGCATTTGGTAGATAAAAAATTCACATGATTATTTGTAATGGTGCTCATTTGTAATCAATTTTTTTCACGAGTTTCCCGTTGTTGATGATAAGTGAAATCTCAAACTCGTCGCTCGTGTAGACAAGCCGAGTAGAAATCTTACATACGTTAATCTGCAGAGATAATTTTATAAAATGAAATAGAAATGAATGCTTTTAGTTCGGTTTTGTGCAAATCGCTAAGGCGGTAACACTAGAAGAAGTAGATTCCTTCACTACTCTCATGTAGCCTCTAGGGAACCAGTGTTTTATCGTTAAATTTTAAACAGAAATAGGAAATATGAGGAGTATTGCCTCAAAATAGGTTTGTGGACTCCCTTGATGTATCCTGAAACAAAAACTGTTCAAAAGCTCGTAATATTATGAAAAACATTTCGAAATCGTATTGTCTCCCTTAGTAGCATTGTAAAGAATATGCGATCGTTTGAAACACGTCGTGTGTGAAGCTTAGTGAGATGGATTATGGTAAATTTGGAGTACTTTGTTTTCGCTCAGATTAATGAGTCTGTTTTGTTTTGCTCACCACTATCGTCAGTTGCCGTAAGCTTGAAGGTTAAGCTATTTGGAAGCAATACAGGAACGATTTTCAAAACTACGTTTGTTTCATGAGATGAAATACAGAGCAAAGTCTTCAGATATTTATAACAAAAACAAACCTCACAACGATAGACAACACAATGCATCAAACTCATACATATCGTGCAATTAATTAAAACGTTTCTCTTGAAAACGAAGGTTAAATGATCGCAAATGTTGTTGCTAAAAAAGCCACAAATACGGCACTTGTTTTACAAAATGACAGTGGCAGTGGAGTGCAGTGGAAGCTATAATATATATATTTTTTATTTCCCGTAACCGAAAACGATATGCAACAGATAATATATTGGCAAACAGTGCTTAGCATTCCTAATACTCACACTCTCCATGTCTTATTTGGCCTGCCGGTCGGTCGGTCGGGCCGTTTAAATATTGTTTTGCCAAATCATCTTCCAGTAAACCTGCATTTGTTAGAATATTGTCAACGACATCCGAAGCTTCAGTTCCGCATCAGAAATGTTGGTCAGTTCCCTGAAATCCAATGCCCGAGAATTACGTTTCATGAAATGTAAAAAATCATTACCACTTAAGAAAAAAAATTATTAATATAATCCACGAGCCTGCGTTACTTAGCAAACAAAGAACAACCCCAAAGGTCGACTGTTGGTTTTCATGTCCGAAAGCGGCAAGTTATAGCGCCACAGACCAAATGCGAGTGCTTATTCTCAGTTAAAAATAAAGAAAAGTTAATACAAAAATAAAATACAGAACGCAAATTTTGTACTAAAAGTAAAAGTAGT
>NW_026456428.1:0-2724 GCF_943734635.1 Anopheles cruzii | reverse complement strand
TATTGCCAATTGTGCTTATTAGGGCCGAATCTCTTTGATACACACGTTAACCGTCTGAAAGAACAAATCATCCTACAATAGGGCATGGGTTTCGCAACATATGTCTTAAGTATCGTCCCATTGTATAGCGGGGGCTACACGAAGCGTAAAAGCGAGAGTAACTGCGCTGCCACACGGTGCATAACTATAACACGTAACATAGTGTCAAATCCGGTATGCGCCCTGTATAACGTCGTGTTATAGGGTCTGCTGAGCCACAACGCTTTTGACGCCTGATCGCTGTACTGTCAAAATTGTTATATGAGGCTTTTATATCTGCTGTTATGCACCGTGTGGCAGCGCAGTAAAATTATTTTTTTAGGTCAAATCGTTCGCGCTTATGTCAAAACGTTGATGAGTCCGTAAAACCGTAGGAGACGTAAAACCGAGCGTAAACACTGTTGTCTAACGCTTTGTTTACAAACAGAGGATAATGTAAGTTTTTATTTGCTGGCACAGCAACAAAATAAAAAAAAAACAGAAAAAATTATTCAGAAATCAAATTACTTGTTTGATTTCTATTTTCTGGGGCCAAAAACACGAATGTTTGACATTTCGGCAACAACTTTTTTATATTTTAAGCTTGCCACACGAAGCATGAACGATTTGACATTTAAAATTAATTTCACGCTCGTTTTACGCTTCGTGTAGTCCCCGCTTATGGATCGACCAGTCAGCTGGTCAGACAGCTTGCCATCCCGTATGCGAGTCCCGTTCGTGGTTGCATGTGACGCCGAAACAATACAATTTTCCTGATCGGGACGTTGTTTTACGCTCAAACTGTCAAATATGTTTCACCATTCGTTTTTTTTGCGATTCGAATGTTTTTTTAATTTTATATTGGCCAGTAGAGAATGTCTCGAAACCATATTACGGCTGCGTATTTCGGTGGACAAATGTTTTCGACTCTAGTTGTCGACGGTATTTCACAAGGAAATGAATTTGGAATCGACCTCAGTGAATATGAAGTGGGAGTGGATTTTAGAGGCGTTCACAGGATTCCAGAAGGCGTGCACTACGTGTTTACCACTAGTTGCGACGCACAAGGACACAAAGGATCACGGACAGGTTTCGTGCATTACTTCCTTAAAAACGAAATCGTCGTCAAAATTTCACGCGGGTTGCTTCAGTAGTTTTGCGCGATACAGACGTGGAAAAGCGGTACAGACGGACGGATGACAAACATCCATTTTTATACATATAGATCTCAATGTTCAGTAAAGTACACTATGAAAGTTAAAAAAGTCATCGAAGGATACACATTAAACGAAGTACTATCGAATTGTTGCCCTAAGAAAGCTTAAACCATGATAAGTTAGTAGATGATCGTTTTTTAAAGTGCCTTTTATTCATCCTGTTTCATTTATCACAACTATCATGTTCCTTCTTCACGATCAGTCACTTATCAGGACTTTCAAATTGAATTACTGAAACAAATTTATTAAATAGTTGCAGTTTGTGAATTTCAGAATGCTGTCGTTCTGACAAGTTCTTGTCCTTGTTGTAAAGCAATTAATCGGTTTATGCAGAAAGGCTTTCGCATGAAACGCTTTGCCACAAACTTCGTACCAGAATTACTATTTGCCAGTGTGAGTACGAATGTGTTTCTTAAGCTGGGATTGTCGTGCGAATTTGCCAGGGCAATGAGGACATTGATTTTGGTCCTTGTTATGAATTTTCATGTGCGTGTGCAGGTTTGTTGCCGAATGGAATGCTTTACTGCAAACTTTACACATGAACGGCTTTTCGCCGGTATGAGTTCGAATGTGTTCGTTAAGGTAGGATTTTCGTGCGAATTTGCCAGGGCAATGAGGACATTGATTTTGGTCCTTGTTATGAATTTTCATGTGCGTGTGCAGGAGGCTTGCCGCATGGAATGCTTTGCCGCAGACTTTACATATGAACGGTTTTTCGCCGGTGTGAGTTCGAACATGAACGATTAGTTGGGATCGCTGTGCGAATTTGCCAGGGCAATGGGGACACTGAAGTTTGCCCTTGTCGTGAATTCCCATATGTTGGCGCAGGTATTTGACCGCATGGAACGCTGTGCCGCAGATTTTACAAATGAACGGTTTTTCGCCGGTGTGCGTTCGAATGTGATCGATGAGTTGGGATTGCTTTGCAAATTTGCCAGGGCAATTAGGACATTGATTTTGGTCCTTGTTATGAATTTTCATATGGAGGCGCAGGTTGTCTCCCGAATGGAACGCTTTACTGCAGACTTTACACATGAACGAATTTTCGCCAGTGTGAGTGCGTATGTGTCTCTTCAGTCTGGATGGGCTTGGATACGTGATGGAGCAATGGGGGCACTGGTGTTTTTGCTTGTTTTTATGCACATTACGAGTAACTTGTGGGCTCTGCATTGTAGACACTGAAGACTCTGCAGCGACGATATCCTTCTGGGAACTTCGTCGCTTATTCGACCTTAACAGTCGCTGCTCCCCGACTACAGAGACGGGTTGATTACCAGTGTGTCGGGATTTTTTCTTCGGCGGCATGCCGACGGCAGTGCCTTCGGCGGCATGCTTGATACCCAAATTGTTGTGACCTGAAATTGGTGATTGGTCGTCAAGACCCGTGGTGGTGTTCCTTACCAGGGAACCTTCTTCTTGAATCTGATCTGCATGCGATAATTGAGGCTGCTGCTGGTTCTCCATTGGTTCACGTTTCAAAAGTGTTTCC
>NW_026456427.1:0-2725 GCF_943734635.1 Anopheles cruzii | reverse complement strand
AATAGGTACACCCTTAGAATTTTTGGAACATCGATGCTTTATTGAATACTCATGAATGGATAGCGTGAATGGAATCCTTCAATTTGGAGAGAGCTACAGTATTAAGTAGACTGTTTCCATAACCGTACTTCCGTTAACGTTTAATCAATCAGGCAGCTGTGCTTTTTCGTGTGCGGGGTTCTTCATTTGGTCGAAACATGAATTCGCGTGACGCCTTCAGATCGCACTATGCATTTATTTGCCGCATGGAGAATTCGCAACAGCACGGCTGCTCAGAGTACAAACACGGCCTTGCGTTTATCCTCCTAGGCTAGGCTAGGTAGGCTAGATTAAGGATTCATTATGTTGTGAAGTGTTGATCATCAACACGTTTAATACAGGGTGGCAACGTGAAAGTGATACACTCATTCGAGAGCTCATCGTTTGAATTTTTACAGCTGTAGGACCGATCTTTGTTTACTATTTGAAGATGATCTATGTTTACAGTCTCTTCATATGTGATAAAGTCTGTGCTTGTGTTTCGTTAACCAGAAAATTGTATTGGATTCTTAAAGAGAACAAATCAAAATCTTGCACCTTCAAAACATCACAAACATTCAGATATGGAGGAAGCTGTCACAACTGAACTTGACCAGATTATTCGTGTACAGGACCATCAAACGGTTCAAGGAACCTGGTACTATTGTCCCCAAAAAGAAACCGGGGAAAAAACGGGCTGTACGGACTTCAGGGGTAATCAAAGCGGCGAAGGAGCGTTTTCGACGAAATCCGGCCCGCTCGGGAAGAAAAATGGCACGTGAGATGAAAATGAGTCACACCTCCATGCAAAACATAATCAAAAAGGATCTTGGATATAGCCCTTTTAAGAAACAGAGGGTTCATGGATTATTTCTCAACAATATTGCCGACAGGGTGGCCAGATCTCGGATGCTCCTGAAGACGCACGCTGCTCACAGGATAATTTTTTCGGACGAACATTTTTTACTTCAGAGACAACTTTGAACAAGCAACTTCAAGAGAAAGAATTTTTTTTGTGACTTTTATGACATAATTTAAGTGTATCACTTTCACGTTGCCACCCTGTACAATAGAAGAAGCTGAATTCGCTGTTCTAGAGCTCCAAGCTAATACTATACTATGTCATATCAGATATTCAGTGGTATACATCGATCGATGAGGAAGTGTCGCGACCCGACCTGTGGACGGCAGGTTGTAGAAGGCACATCTTCCCTTCGATCCTTCGATGATAGATATCAACAACTGATTTTGCGACGAAAACAGTCGTTGTGGCTCAAAGGAGCGAACAAAACGAAGAAATTGGCGCTGCTGACAGCGAAATAGAACAACTCACTACCTCAGGCACATCGAGATAGCATCACGTCGCCTGCATACCCACATGCGCACCGTGTTTGATAATTACGACCGGCAGAGTTTGGCCACCACACGGAAGCGTGAGTCATATTCTTTTCGGTTGGAGCTTTTGAAATGGAATTTGGATCTTTTCCGCGGTAGTCTCTCTAAGAAAATTGTTAGGGAGCTGGTTTATCTGCAGCGTGAACGTGCATTATTGATCGCCGGTGTCGTGATCTCTGACGTTTATATTTACGGTGGTCTGCGTTCTTCAATGCAGCGGAGATACGCAGACACGAGAACGTTTATTATCGCCACAAAGATAGTTAGTTTGCCGTCCTTAAAGATGCGATTCAAAATATTGTGGGTTCAAGTGCTATGCATGAGCGCTACACGCAGGAAATGGTTGTTACTGACAACATTGGTGTGTATGTGTCATTCATGGTCTGCTTAGTAGCTAAGAGTCAGTCCAAGCGGGACATTGCAATGCAAGCCGCCCCTCTAGAGGGAAGAGTTGAAGCTATGCGAAAATTCGTTGAAAATTACGATAAGACGCATGCCGCCCCTAGCCATGCTCAGGGTGGTGAGATTAGACAGAGCCTTAAGGATATGTTGACTTTTTGAAAACATATCCTTGGTGAGCCTGTGGTGAAATATAGGTGCCAGCACCGGGCCGAGACGATGACCACAGTATTTAGTCTCTAATTAATATAAATTAAAGTAAGCCGACCGACCGCCTGCAAACTATGTTTGCTTATGCAATTGTCGGTTAATCTGTATAAGAGAAAACAATTACACCATGTTTCAATGGTTTTAAAATGTAATATAAAACCACCTGATCCTAACCTAAATATACTTTTGAATTACAGAAATGAAGATTATACGAGGTTACCGAAACCAGTAAGATGCCATGCCGGAAGCGGCAGAACCAACGACAATCACCACCACCAGTCGTGGAAAAAAGTGCTGCCGGATGATGAATCAGGATGGCCTTTTTTCGTTCACACTGCTTAAGGCACTGCTTACTGGTGGATTCGAGACATAAACACTGGTCTCAGTTTTGAAGGACTGGTTGCAACTGTTGAAGAAGCAAAAAAAAAAGCGCACAGGTCGAAAGTCCTTCATCATCGGTTATCACCTCGAGAAAGCGTCCTGGCTGTCCGGCCATGCGTTTGGAGTTCAGATGGTTGTAAAGTCATCACGAAAGGCCATAAGGAGACTCGAAAGGAACTATGGCATTACGTGGAGCCAGGATTGAAGCCGGAATCCTAAACGATAACTGCCTTTAACGCCGGAGTGGCCAAAACCCGAGCAACAATAGCGACGACTGCAAGGGGTGCCTCGTTGGCTTTGGAAAGCCACCATAAGAAGACTA
>NW_026456426.1:0-2726 GCF_943734635.1 Anopheles cruzii | reverse complement strand
ACTACTTTTACTTTTAGTACAAAATTTGCGTTCTGTATTTTATTTTTGTTTTTAACTTTTCTTTATTTTTAACTGAGAATAAGCACTCGCATTTGGTCTGTGGCGCTATAACTTGCCGCTTTCGGACATGAAAACCAACAGTCGACCTTTGGGGTTGTTCTTTGTTTGCTAAGTAACGCAGGCTCGTGGATTATATTAATAATTTTTTTTCTTAAGTGGTAATGATTTTTTACATTTCATGAAACGTAATTCTCGGGCATTGGATTTCAGGGAACTGACCAACATTTCTGATGCGGAACTGAAGCTTCGGATGTCATTGACAATACTCTAACAAATGCAGGTTTACTGGAAGATGATTTGGCAAAACAATATTTTAACGGCCCGACCGACCGACCGGCAGGCCAAATAAGACATGGAGAGTGTGAGTATTAGGAATGCTAAGCACTGTTTGCCAATATATTATCTGTTGCATATCGTTTTCGGTTACGGGAAATAAAAAATATATATATTATAGCTTCCACTGCACTCCACTGCCACTGTCATTTTGTAAAACAAGTGCCGTATTTGTGGCTTTTTTAGCAACAACATTTGCGATCATTTAACCTTCGTTTTCAAGAGAAACGTTTTAATTAATTGCACGATATGTATGAGTTTGATGCATTGTGTTGTCTATCGTTGTGAGGTTTGTTTTTGTTATAAATATCTGAAGACTTTGCTCTGTATTTCATCTCATGAAACAAACGTAGTTTTGAAAATCGTTCCTGTATTGCTTCCAAATAGCTTAACCTTCAAGCTTACGGCAACTGACGATAGTGGTGAGCAAAACAAAACAGACTCATTAATCTGAGCGAAAACAAAACACTCCAAGTTTACCATAATCCATCTCACTAAGCTTCACACACGACGTGTTTCAAACGATCGCATATTCTTTACAATGCTACTAAGGGAGACAATACGATTTCGAAATGTTTTTCATAATATTACGAGCTTTTGAACAGTTTTTGTTTCAGGATACACCAAGGGAGTCCACAAAACTATCTTTGAGGCAATACTCCGCATATTTCCTATTTCTGTTTAAAATTTAACGATAAAACACTGGTTCCCTAGAGGCTACATGAGAGTAGTGAAGGAATCTACTTCTTCTAGTGTTACCGCCTTAGCGGTTTGCACAAAACCGAACTAAAAGCATTCATTTCTATTCCATTTTATAAAATTATCTCTGCAGATTAACGTATGTAAGATTTCTACTCGGCTTGCCTACACGAACGACGAGTTTGAGATTTCACTTATCATCAACAACGGGAAACTCGTGAAAAAAATTGATTACAAATGAGCAGCATTACAAATAATCATGTGAATTTTTTATCTACCAAATGCAGCAGCAAAAAATCATGTTTCCTCCTTTTTCATATAGCTTTGTTGAATGTGCTACTCACAGAACGTTGAATGCACGACTTTGAAAACCAAATGATAAAACGTCTACTTAAGCAGCATGCTTTAAGAAGTTTATTCCGCTGCTCAACATTCTGCTGCAGGTTGCTGTGCGTCAGAAGCTTGAAATGTAATGGGCGCATCCTTTAAAGGAGAGACGATTGGGCGTTATCATTAAAATCCTTGGTGGTTTAGTGAATAAAAATGGAAGTTCCCAAGGCACCGTCGTTAGAACAACGATTGATACCTGATAACGTGGTAGAGTTTATAGGATTTTGTTCTTTTCACTAAGCCCATGTACCGCAAAAAATAGTATGCTGCAAATCGGAACCAGAAGAAGGATAAGCCTTGCGCGTTGATTTCCATTCCTGTTTGTGGTTTATATTTCTGTTTTAAAATATAGTATTTTAATATTTTCTCTAACCAACATGCTTCTAAATATTGCTACTGTCACTGTGCCACTGCGTGGTTTTCTTCCACAATTTGCACCACTCGTATCTTCCGAGAACATCCAGGCTGGAGTTTTAGTTTAAAGATATACTTACACCCTAAAAGAATTATTACATTCACACCCTGCATTCCAACGTCCACTTCGGTTGTACATCATTTTACTAAAATTGCTTCCGTTTTACACTTTTAGCGCGATCCAACGCACATCACCTATCACATCAGGCAATCTACTTTTTGCTAATAATTTCATATAAAAATATTGTATTATTTTAGTTTTTCTTAGATTTCTTTACACTTTTGTCGGCTGTTTCGATTCGTAGTTCTATAGACACACACATGAAAATGCACACATTTTTCATGAGCCCCACAGTCCCCCTCGCGACCACTTCGAACATCTGTAAAACGTTTGCAGTGATTCCAGTATGTTGCCATTTCACTTTTTCCACTTTGCTTTCAATTATACTCAGCGTCATAATTCAACATTAGGCGAAATGCTTTTGCCCGTCAGCCATTCGCCTTGGTTTTTAAGATTCCAACTTTTTTTATGTAACTCCAGAAACTTTTCGCCATTTGTCCACGGTAGCACATTTCCGTGCTTATAATGAAAATCTTGAAAACCTGTCTCACTTTCGTTCCAGTTCTCTTGTTTTTATAGTAATCCTGTTTAGCCTGTTTCAAACGAGCAGAAACCTGCACGACAGTCTGAGGCAACAAACGCAACGAACAGATACTAAATGCAGTCTTGAGATGTTGGCTAAAGCGTAGTTTTCCTTTCAACCAAGCGATCCTTGGAATGAATGTCAAACAGCTAACAACCGTTAAAAAATTGCACTACGTCACAAAAG
>NW_026456425.1:0-2730 GCF_943734635.1 Anopheles cruzii | reverse complement strand
GCTCACCTGTAACACGTTAATGGTGGTCGGCCACGGTACTTTACCGGTTGGGGGACATTTTTATTATTATTTAACATTCCGGCCCGGCGTCATCGGTGCCCTACTCAGGACCCTCGGGGCAGTTCTATGACCTTGGCGCCGACCGACGAAGGGTCTTTAAATTCGCGTAAGACTCATTTAGGGAAACACTTCTTACTCGAAGCTCGATTTTTTTGTTGGCCAAATTCTTGCGGGACTTCTTCACACGCAAACACCTCACGGCCTAGCCCCGGGGCCTAACCTAATGCAACTGCGCCCTCCCTAATTGACTCGTTCGGGCTTCGAGTGCAACCCCAAAAAGGGGGCCACATGCCCCGGATCGGGCTAATGGATTAGACGAAACCCAAGACGCCGGTGAGCCGACCCCTGGTCGGCCTGTCGATCGAATTTTGATTTCCCTCGGCTCGACTATTCGACGTCCGAGAAAAATCGTTCATCAAATTGCCGAGTTTTTGCCGTGAAATGAAATGGGAGCCCCGCCTCCCCCGTTTTCCCCAAGGAGGTTCTCGCTGGGCCGAAACCCGGTCCTTGCCGAGCGGGTGGAATCATCGAAATTATGCTCCAACCCCGCGGGACACCCTCGGCGGACTGGCGGCTTCCATTATGCGATATTGTTTTCGGTGGGTCGTCGTCGAGTTTCTATGGATTCTCCAATTTAATATTTCATACCCCCACAAACACACCCGCCCGGCCACGACACTGTTGACCGAATGGCGGACCGAACGGGGACGGTCCCGGTCCCGACGGGGGAGGTCCGGTTTTTGGTCGCTGGCTTTCAGGTGGTGGTGGTGCAACAACTTTGGAACCTGCTTCATCGATCACGTGGACAGTGCCGGCCAAAGCACAGATTTTACGTCGTTTTTTAAACGGTAATCGTTGTCCTAAATGTAACTGGGATCTGGATCTGGGAGTTGGGCATCCTTTTCAAGGCTTAACGGTCAATGCTTCTCTGCTGTAAAATTCCCACTTACTTGAAGCAAAAACCAAAATAATAGAAACCCCAGCGATCGTTCGGTCCGTCACTGTTGTGGCCATCCTGGCTCCGTATCCTTTCGCGAGCAGTCGCATCAACAATGACGCCCGTCTCCCATTCCGGACGGCAAACACACGCGACTGCAACCGACACTAACAAGATACACGCCGCACGGGATCCGGCATCCGGGCGGTGGCTCGCGGATCGCGTGCACCACCATCGGGCACGGTGACGACCGCGACGCACGGCGGAGGAGGAGGAGGAGCGCGCGGACCGTGCGGATGTTTGTTGTGCAATTTTAGTTGCGTTTGATTGCTCTGAATGACAGCTACGTGACAACCGCAACCGGAACCGGGCCCCGAAACAAGTCGCTCCGGTGCGCGCTCGGCTCGGATTGTCCGGTCCGGCCCATCCTTCCGGCCCACTCGGGCCCAAAGGGAGCCCCCGGGCAAATGTGGTTCAGTGGATATTTGGGTCGATGAATTTTTTACAAGGTCACCGCAGGCGGACCGAAGAAAGTCTCTCTCTATGGTTCCTGTCGGAAGGATGGGCGATGAAATGCAATTCTTCGTCCCACTCGACACACCGACCTGCTTGCGCTTTACGAGTGTTTCGGAGACGCTTTATTTATGCAACGTAACGATGTTGCAGTTGTTGCCGTTGAGTGTTGTCGATCAATATTTTGATGGCCCTTTGGAGCCGTCCGTTAATGAGATAATGCTGTCGAGAGCTGCTTCAATATTGACGAGCTGTGAGTGCCGCCGGGTAGTTTGTGACACTGTGACAACTTTAAAGCGTCCTGCTTGGTCTTTGGTGAAAGAGTTGACTGGCCCGAAGGCAATCAATTCAATATCAACACTGTTTACGTCATCGGAGTCCGGTAGTATCATAGTTGAGGGAACGAATTCTTCTAAATTACGCAACGGCCACAACTTATGAGTGTCGTGAGCAGTGTAAGACTTGGCTTAGTTAGCACAAGACTGAAGACACGATAAAAATAGTTTGGAAAAGCTGAGTTTGGTTGAGCCATTCCTCCCGAAAAGACTCACACAAGTCCGAGACATTCCACTGGCAACTGCATCGCTCCAGACACCGGGACCAAAAACGGAACATGGACATGGCTCCACAATTCATTCTCTCGCCCCCGGCCCCAACGAGCCGGAGGGTGGACCAGACTTTAAAACTGCCAAAGTAATCATCAACATAACAAACTTAGCGCAAAACCTGCCAACTGTCGAAGAAAGCCCGGGCGATGGTGGCGGCGTAAAGTGGCCACACCGGAGAAGCTCTGGTCTGGTGGAGGAATGCTGCAAAAATGAACTTTCTCCGGTGCCCTCACCGCGTTCCCGAATGTCCCGTCTGTCAAGCGGATTATCAAAGTTGGCGCGGGGTTTTCCTCTTGTCTTATTCGTCGCGTTTTCCCTTCTTTGACAGAAAACATAGTTAAGCAAATAGTATTCGGGAGCTCCGGTTGCGCGCGTGGCCGGCTAGCCGGAAATCTGGATGGATGCAACTTTACGGGGACGTAACTTTACGACGACAGAACTCTGCCCGCCCGTCCCTACTGGCGGCTGCACCCGACTCGTTGTCCTTCAAAAAACGGGATAGCCAAGGCTGGCGCATCTTGGCCAGCGCTGGGAGTTCCCATCCTTTCGGTGATCGGTGTTTTCGTTTTTTTTCGCTTTCAAAGTCCAGCAGCTTCTCCGGCGCAAGGCCGC
>NW_026456424.1:0-2730 GCF_943734635.1 Anopheles cruzii | reverse complement strand
GCTCACCTGTAACACGTTAATGGTGGTCGGCCACGGTACTTTACCGGTTGGGGGACATTTTTATTATTATTTAACATTCCGGCCCGGCGTCATCGGTGCCCTACTCAGGACCCTCGGGGCAGTTCTATGACCTTGGCGCCGACCGACGAAGGGTCTTTAAATTCGCGTAAGACTCATTTAGGGAAACACTTCTTACTCGAAGCTCGATTTTTTTGTTGGCCAAATTCTTGCGGGACTTCTTCACACGCAAACACCTCACGGCCTAGCCCCGGGGCCTAACCTAATGCAACTGCGCCCTCCCTAATTGACTCGTTCGGGCTTCGAGTGCAACCCCAAAAAGGGGGCCACATGCCCCGGATCGGGCTAATGGATTAGACGAAACCCAAGACGCCGGTGAGCCGACCCCTGGTCGGCCTGTCGATCGAATTTTGATTTCCCTCGGCTCGACTATTCGACGTCCGAGAAAAATCGTTCATCAAATTGCCGAGTTTTTGCCGTGAAATGAAATGGGAGCCCCGCCTCCCCCGTTTTCCCCAAGGAGGTTCTCGCTGGGCCGAAACCCGGTCCTTGCCGAGCGGGTGGAATCATCGAAATTATGCTCCAACCCCGCGGGACACCCTCGGCGGACTGGCGGCTTCCATTATGCGATATTGTTTTCGGTGGGTCGTCGTCGAGTTTCTATGGATTCTCCAATTTAATATTTCATACCCCCACAAACACACCCGCCCGGCCACGACACTGTTGACCGAATGGCGGACCGAACGGGGACGGTCCCGGTCCCGACGGGGGAGGTCCGGTTTTTGGTCGCTGGCTTTCAGGTGGTGGTGGTGCAACAACTTTGGAACCTGCTTCATCGATCACGTGGACAGTGCCGGCCAAAGCACAGATTTTACGTCGTTTTTTAAACGGTAATCGTTGTCCTAAATGTAACTGGGATCTGGATCTGGGAGTTGGGCATCCTTTTCAAGGCTTAACGGTCAATGCTTCTCTGCTGTAAAATTCCCACTTACTTGAAGCAAAAACCAAAATAATAGAAACCCCAGCGATCGTTCGGTCCGTCACTGTTGTGGCCATCCTGGCTCCGTATCCTTTCGCGAGCAGTCGCATCAACAATGACGCCCGTCTCCCATTCCGGACGGCAAACACACGCGACTGCAACCGACACTAACAAGATACACGCCGCACGGGATCCGGCATCCGGGCGGTGGCTCGCGGATCGCGTGCACCACCATCGGGCACGGTGACGACCGCGACGCACGGCGGAGGAGGAGGAGGAGCGCGCGGACCGTGCGGATGTTTGTTGTGCAATTTTAGTTGCGTTTGATTGCTCTGAATGACAGCTACGTGACAACCGCAACCGGAACCGGGCCCCGAAACAAGTCGCTCCGGTGCGCGCTCGGCTCGGATTGTCCGGTCCGGCCCATCCTTCCGGCCCACTCGGGCCCAAAGGGAGCCCCCGGGCAAATGTGGTTCAGTGGATATTTGGGTCGATGAATTTTTTACAAGGTCACCGCAGGCGGACCGAAGAAAGTCTCTCTCTATGGTTCCTGTCGGAAGGATGGGCGATGAAATGCAATTCTTCGTCCCACTCGACACACCGACCTGCTTGCGCTTTACGAGTGTTTCGGAGACGCTTTATTTATGCAACGTAACGATGTTGCAGTTGTTGCCGTTGAGTGTTGTCGATCAATATTTTGATGGCCCTTTGGAGCCGTCCGTTAATGAGATAATGCTGTCGAGAGCTGCTTCAATATTGACGAGCTGTGAGTGCCGCCGGGTAGTTTGTGACACTGTGACAACTTTAAAGCGTCCTGCTTGGTCTTTGGTGAAAGAGTTGACTGGCCCGAAGGCAATCAATTCAATATCAACACTGTTTACGTCATCGGAGTCCGGTAGTATCATAGTTGAGGGAACGAATTCTTCTAAATTACGCAACGGCCACAACTTATGAGTGTCGTGAGCAGTGTAAGACTTGGCTTAGTTAGCACAAGACTGAAGACACGATAAAAATAGTTTGGAAAAGCTGAGTTTGGTTGAGCCATTCCTCCCGAAAAGACTCACACAAGTCCGAGACATTCCACTGGCAACTGCATCGCTCCAGACACCGGGACCAAAAACGGAACATGGACATGGCTCCACAATTCATTCTCTCGCCCCCGGCCCCAACGAGCCGGAGGGTGGACCAGACTTTAAAACTGCCAAAGTAATCATCAACATAACAAACTTAGCGCAAAACCTGCCAACTGTCGAAGAAAGCCCGGGCGATGGTGGCGGCGTAAAGTGGCCACACCGGAGAAGCTCTGGTCTGGTGGAGGAATGCTGCAAAAATGAACTTTCTCCGGTGCCCTCACCGCGTTCCCGAATGTCCCGTCTGTCAAGCGGATTATCAAAGTTGGCGCGGGGTTTTCCTCTTGTCTTATTCGTCGCGTTTTCCCTTCTTTGACAGAAAACATAGTTAAGCAAATAGTATTCGGGAGCTCCGGTTGCGCGCGTGGCCGGCTAGCCGGAAATCTGGATGGATGCAACTTTACGGGGACGTAACTTTACGACGACAGAACTCTGCCCGCCCGTCCCTACTGGCGGCTGCACCCGACTCGTTGTCCTTCAAAAAACGGGATAGCCAAGGCTGGCGCATCTTGGCCAGCGCTGGGAGTTCCCATCCTTTCGGTGATCGGTGTTTTCGTTTTTTTTCGCTTTCAAAGTCCAGCAGCTTCTCCGGCGCAAGGCCGC
>NW_026456423.1:0-2730 GCF_943734635.1 Anopheles cruzii | reverse complement strand
GGTGTGTTCCTTGCAGCGTATGCTTAAAGGCTGAACAGTCTGTCACAATCTTAAACGGGATACCTAGCAGGTAAACACGGAACTTCTCTATGGCTCTGACCACTGCCAACACCTCTAAATGGAAGGCACTATACTTCTTCTCCGCTTCATTCGTCTGCTTACTCATGTAACAGACTGGATGAAAATTCTCATTCTCGTCCTTCTGCAAAAGCACAGCACCGTATCCCTCCTTGGACGCGTCTGTGTGTACTTCCGTCCTCGCGTTTGGATCATAAATCGCCAATACCGGATCCGAAATCAAAGACTCTTTCAATGCCTCAAAGCATCTTCTTTGCGCTTCGACCGAATTCATACTTCGTGTCTTGTTTCAGCAACATCGTCAAAGGCTTTGCAATCACCGCAAATCCAGGCACGAATTTCCGGAAATAGCTTGCTAACCCGAGGAATCGTTGAAGCTCTCTTTCATTTTGCGGTTCCCGAAAATGCTGCACAGCTTTCGTCTTTGTTGGCGAAATTCGGTAACTGCCGTTGTTAACTACATAGCCAAGATATTCCACTTCTTCTTGTAGAAACTGAGATTTCTTCCAGTTAAATCTGATTCCCTTTTCCGCGGCAATCTTGAAAATCTTCCGTATTTTCTCAATGTTCTCGTCGTATGTTTCGGAAAATATAATTATATCGTCCACATAAATCATCATGGAGCCGTCGTTAATTAAATCGCGGAAAACCTCGCTAATAAATCGGCTGAAGCTTGCAGGGCTGTTCGCTAGACCAAAAGGAGTTTTCAGAAACTCATACTGTCCAGCATGTGTCACAAAACCCGTGTACCGTTGACTCGACTTCTCCACCGCCACATGGAAGAAGGAGTTCTTTAAGTCAAGCGTCGTGAAAATCTTCGCGGCTTTTAATTGATCAACCTGATCCTCGATGTTCCTCATTGGAAAGCAATCTTTTACCATCCTCTTATTAAGCTCACGATAATCCACGCACACACGCATCGTGCCGTCCTTCTTTCTCGCTAGGGTGACTGGACTAGCGAAGTCACTATTGCTATCTTTGATTATGCCCGCGGCTAACCACTCCTTGATTGTTCTTTCCAACACATCTTTCTCGAGAGGCGCAAACCGCCTCGGACACGACCGTATCGGTGTTTCGTCATGGAGAATTATCTTGGTTTCCACCTTGGTCGTTGCGTCGTTCCTGGGCACGTATTGTTTGATCATACCCTTTAATCAGTTCGTCGAATTGGGGTGGTACCTCCAATTGCACTTCGTCGTTTGTCACCTGTATGGACAACACCACGCTTCCTCTTCTTTCTTTCCATCACCGTCGTTCAATTTTGTGTTGAGATGTATTCCGTCCTTTGTGATGCTAACCCCCATTTCCTGGATAGCTTCGATTCCAAGAATGACATCGTATATCATGCAATCATCTGTTACCACATAGAAAACTGTCTCCGGCAGTTCTCGTTCGTCGATGGTTACTTGTTGGGTGGTCTTCCCCAGCGGCTTTGTTGTTTTCGCGCCGAATCCCGTGAACAACTCGCACGTGGCCGTCATTTTAGGCTTGCCGGTTGCCCTGTACACGCTTTCTTTTATGATGTTGCGACCACTTCCGGTGTCTATCAACACCATACATTCTACTCCACCGATCTTGGCCCGCACCATCGGCGAATTCGTCGTAGGGGGAAGGTTTGCACTTTGTTTGGCGACGACATGTATCGACACGTCGTTGGCCTTTTCATTTTCCTTTCTATCGCAGTTCCGCGAGACGTGTCCGAACTTGTTGCAACGAAAGCATTTCGGGCGACGGTCCTCTGCGGACGATGACGATGTTTCTGCGGACATTCATTGGAAAGGTGCCCCGATTCCCCACAGCCAAAACATCGCTTTGTTCTCGTTGCTGCGCGTATTGGCTTTCCGTCTACTTGCTTCGGCCATTCTTTCTTATGCCCGGCCACCGTGTCTGCGGGCTTCGTCTTGGTTGCCGTTCGCTTTTGGGCGTTCTCGAGATCCAATAACTTTGTCTTCAATTCTCTTATTGTTCGCGCGCCGTACAAGACTGAGCGATGTGACTCGTCGGTTGTTACGCCGTCCACGATGTACTCACATACGCTTGCTTCGTCTAAATCTATGGCAAGGGCGATGCACTGCATCTCGTACACATAATCACGGAACGTTTCCGTCGCTTTCTTTCTCCGAGACGTCAGTTTGCGGTGCACGTCACTTGCCCGAACAAATGGAGCAAATTCCTCAATTAACGCTGCCTTTAGTTTCTGGAAGGTAAATAAACCACGCTGCGATGATACGAAACGCTTTGCTGTTCCTACCAGTTTCCGTCTGCATATTAGCAACTTCTCGTCGTCATTCCATTTGGCCGTCTTTGCCGTTAACTCGAGCTGCTGCATCCATGTTTTTACATTCTCTTCATCTTTAGCGCCAAACGTGTCGATACTGTCTTCGACATCCCGAAAGGCATATCCTCGTCGTTCTTGCGTCATTCTATGCGTCGGACCGATCGGAGTCGACGCTGCGTTTCCGGTTCGCCCGCCTGGCGTATGGAATCGCGCGCTAGTAGCGATGCTGCTAGAATCGTCTTCTTTCTCCTTGCTGTTGCCGGCGTCGTCGTCGTCGTCGCCGGTTCCGTCGTCTTCATCGTTGTCGTCGTCGTCGACTTCGTCGTCTTCTTCACAGCCGTCGTCTTCATCGCGAACCGCCTCTCCGGGTACCT
>NW_026456422.1:0-2731 GCF_943734635.1 Anopheles cruzii | reverse complement strand
AAAAATCGTATCCAATTAAGAGTGTTCTGTGCAAATTACTTATGTGGCAAACGAACGAATTGCACTTACTTCGTTCCAATGCCAGAAACATTCGCTGACTTTAGAGGAAAAGATCCTTTTCGGGAGGAGCGGAACAACCTCTAGAGTGCAGTGTAAGCATTGCGAATGACAAAAATAATGGCTTATTCGTAATTAAGCTCATACTAATATACTAATTTCAAATATTAAAAATATTCACCAAAAAAATTTGCGCCATCCTACGAGGCGAAACGAGGTATCTACGACCTCAGCATCGTCGACGACATCCTCCACGAGATTGGCACATTGTACCCAGGAGTGCCCGTCGACGTGGAGGATGCGTTCGAGATGCGAGAGGATTTAGCAACAGTTCCAGCAGAAGAAATGCGAACTGAGTTGTTTTGGTGTACAGGGGGATTAGTGAGTTAACCGATGCCTTTGCTTTCAGAAATCTGTACTTATATTGATTATTTACTTTATTACAGAAAAAGCGCTCGTGAAACGTTTCAAATATGAAACAAAAACAAGGAAAGGGTTCCTTAATTTAAATATTAATGAAGTGCTGTACCGCCCCGTGAATTTGGTGTCGTGGGCGCTGATGGGCCGTGTTACCGAGGCACAGCATCAAGACACGATACCATTTAGTGTTGGAAAGTGTAGAGTGTGCAGAAGATAGGAACACATTTCAAGTGCTGGAAAGTGACAAATGCGTACAGGATAGGGTGATCGAAGGGTGAACCACTCTCTTCCTTCCACCAACACCGTTACCACAAAATCGGCACAACAACAACCCCACGCAAAATTTGGGCCATCCTGGCATCATCATCCCCCTGCGGTAAACCAAACCAACCAGTACACAAAACAAATAGTTACAGACCCATTTCACTCTCGAGCTGCGTAGGCAAAGTTCTAGAAAGGATGATAAACAGAAGACTAACTCAAGAACTAGAAACACATAATAGACTCAGTCCCTCACATTATGCATTCAGGAAGGGAAAAGGAACAGAACTATACCTCTCGGATCCCAGATCCCGTCTGAGATTGTCACAAGAGTAGACTCCGGTGAACCCTGGTACCATCCTCTGGCGGTGGGCCCAATTTGGTTGCCCACAGTAAGAAGCCGCTCCCATTTTCTACCCGTTGATGTGCACGGTGGGAATGCGAGGTATTTGGGCCTGTACGAAACACGTATGCAACACACCTTTACACTATTTCCGAAAAAAAATTACGGAACGCTCAGAAACAACCGCTGGGCGCCGAGTGGTGATATAAAAAAACCGTGACACCGTAGCAGCAATGCCACCGTTTTAAGTTTCCTGATGACCCTTAATACATTACATTTTAATAAAAATAATGTTGAAACAATAAAACAACTGAAAAGATATTTATGTGATTGGTTTTATGTGACCATAAATATAAATATATATATATATGCATTAGTGTCCTACCTTGGACTGCATGTTGGTCGGCAGTTCCTGTCCATTGCTCTACAAATGAGCACAATCTAAAAAACGATGGTAAAAATGCAACGCATGAGTATTGGTGCCTTAAAAACGGTAATATTTTACTAACAACTTACCTACTAATCGTTTCAACACGAGATCACCCGCCATTTTACTAACGGACGCCATCTTGTGCGGTAGGGATCACCGTCTACTCGCCCCGACGCAACAAAATTCCATGAGTACCAATGCTTTTGCAAAAAAAAACGGCAAAATAACTGACAACGTAACATGAATAAATAAGTAAAACTTACCTGCCTGGTAATCTTAGTCGAAGCCAGACGAATGACCGTTGATGCGAAACACGATAATTCCTGTTAGCGCGCACATAGATTTCTCGAATTTTCTATTAAAATTCTCACATACGAATAAACTTATCGCACACATGCATAACGCTTACACTTGATGGAAATTTTGTTCGAAAGCAGCAGCGGATGGCACTTTTTTTTATAATTCACCAATTCGCTTGGAACCATTTTTAGCAACAAAATTAACAAACGCAACCGATTCTCCGGAGAATAAGAATTCTTTTCACTTATGCGAATCACTGAGCAACGGACACGTGTCGAAACTGCTCGGTATTTTGGGGCCTCCGCGGTGCGAGCACCTACGTGTGCTCCGCACCGCGGTTCGAAATCGACAAAATGTCCGTTTGTCGCAAATACATCCGATCGACTATTTGAACCTGACTTTGATACTGCGGACCTGACTTTGATTTCTGAACCTACGAAAATCCCGAAGCTTTCACACACACACTCGCTCACGAACCGGTTCACTTTTCAACAACGAACCAATGAATTTGTTTTCGAAAACCCAGTTATTGCATGTTCGTAAAATCATTGGCATTAAAGCTAAATCAAAATGTGCCCCATTCCTTAAATGAATGTTTCGTTTGTTCACGCAACACAGTTTGCGGAACATGTTTCCGCTATCGTTAGTCTCACGCACACCTAGCCATACCGGCTTCCGTTCCGGTTCGATAGCATGTGGTGATATTTCTCCACTTTACAAGTTATTACAGGACCCAGTTTGGTTTGAGCCTAATTTCTGGAACTGTTTTCGGCCTCGCCAACATAAATGCGTGGTTTTTCATGTTTTCATTGAGTTTTGCTTCAATTTTGATCGATTTCGGTTCAAGAGCTAGCGGCTCGGCTGAACGGAAATTTCAAGCAAATGATTTTCTTCGTCAGTTGTGAGTGAGTATTAGTGTG
>NW_026456421.1:0-2732 GCF_943734635.1 Anopheles cruzii | reverse complement strand
GGGGGGCCTCCATAATCGGTTTGCATACTATTTGCCAAGGCCTCGGCGCGGATTTTGGGACGCGATGGACGCGAATTAATATAAACGGCCCATTTCCCCGCCCCCGGCACGGACCTGTTTCCTGTTGACAATCCGGAAATGCGCGGAATGTCTGAATGACGGTGTGGTTTGCCGGCACACTATTTGCGCTCGCACCACGGGTAATCGGTAAAGAAACCAACCAAATTGGGTACCAGCTTTTTCTGCGGCTACGATTTGCAAACTGCAACGGTGACCTAAATCGTCACCGCTCTAAACCACACTTTGCCGTATTTACAAGCCGCAAACACACGCACACACACACACACACGTACGTTCATTTGACCACATTTAGGACCGCTGCTCCGTAATTGGCCAGGACCACATCAACCACCGACGGATGGAATGCAACCGAGTGGACAAATTAGATATTGGTGTTGCCGTCCGTTGGCGTCCAGCAATCCAGGTGGTTCAAATTAACGATTGGAAACTTAAATTTTCCTGTCTCAAGGTACTTTACCAGAGGTGTGCGTTGAGAAACGGACTGTTAAAAAGATGGCTGTACCTGCCTATTAGGACTTCCCAGTTTTGCTGTTCATGCATCATTACCTTGTGTTGACATCAGGTAAATGATTTCAGGTCGAAAAAAAAATTATTTCGGTTTGCAACCCATCATTGAAAGGGTTAGACCATGTCAACTTTTGTGCCTGTAAATGACGTTTTTCGGGGATTATTATTTTTCTGCTTCTCTTGAGGAAAACTGCTTCGAAATCGCACCAAACGCTTGTCGGGACTTGTGTTTGGAAGATCGTAGTGCTTTAAGTGGTTTAAAAAATTCCAAAATGGAGATTAACCCCCCTATTATGGATCTCGAACGGAAAATCTACTGTTCGAGTGAACACAACAAGAGAGAAAGCCGAATACAGCAAGAGAGAGGGCAGAAAGAGAAAGCTATAGCAAAATGAACTCAAAATGAACGGAATGAACGTTCGAGGACTCGAATCGAGTTCTATGATAGGGGGGTTAGACTTTACTAAAAAAAGGCGTCCAAGGACTCCAAAAAACGGACTTTCTGATGGGACAGAAAGGTATGGTGTTTCACAAGCTTCTAAAACCTGATGAAAACGTTAATTCCGATCGCTACTGACAACGAATGATCAATTTGAACCATGTATTGATCAAAAAACGACCAAAATGCAATTCTAGAGTTTTTCAATGGAGGCGCCTAGTCCCTCGTGGCCAGAGGCTTCCAAGTCCCAAAAAGCAAAACAGTTTCAGGAAACTTTCAAATCACTTGGATGGGAGCTGCTATGCCTCCCCGCGTTATTCACCAGACTTGGTTCTTTCCGAATATCATTCATTTTCATCGATGGGACACGTATTGGCTGAGCAGCTCTTCGTTTTTCTACGGGGAACTCGAAATGGGATGACTAATTAGTCTACTTAAAAAGTCGAAGAATTCTTCCATCTGGGAATCCATGATTTAGCAGAAAGATAGGGGAAATGTATAGCTAGCGATGGCACATACTTTGAATAAAATAGAAAATCGCATTAAAATTTTATAAACATTTTTTGTGTGTTTAAAACAGTCCGGTTCTCAACGCACACCCCTGGTAAAAACTTCAATAAAAAAATGCTGGAAAGGAACCTCTTACACCCAACTACGTACGTTAAATGGAACGAGACGGCGCGATGTAACCAACGGACCAGACAGAGTATCAGATCTCGGAGTAAATTGATGAAATATGCGATAAACCAAAGCGAAGCGAGCAATAAGTCATGCAGTATATTTTGATTGCCAACGGATTCTTGGTTCTGACTGCTACGCTTCGCTCGGTTACGGATGACCGACCTCCAGCCAGCCAGCTGGAGCGTCCAGAAATGGACGCTTTCCCCTTCCGCATTCACATCCGCTGCTTTTCCGCCGTTCCGCACGATAGGACGAGGCGTAACAGAACACTCCGGAATCGGGATCATACCGGCGATAGTTTCGCTTCGCGTCCGTCGGCCACCGTTTGTCGGGAGTTATTGATTTGGATGACCCACTTTGCGGATCGTTCGAGCCCGAGCCCGAGATTTGCCGGTTCCGGTTCAGCAGAGCTGAGCTGAGCTCGAGGAATGTTGCTTTGCATGAACGAATACAAAAGTGGCCCATGTAAAGGGCAAAGGCCAGAGAAAAAGAAGCACTCGGAGGCCGCCGTGTAGTATTGTGTTTCGTGCACTGTCTTCTCGAACTTTTCTTTCTTTACGAACCCGCCGTTCCGGGCGTTTGTGCAACATGTCGGAGGTAGAAATCTCCAGCCCGGTTTTTTTTTTGGGCGCCCAAAGATGCCGTACACTTGTTATGCCACGTGCTGCTTCCGGTTCCGGGAGGCCCCCGCAACACGCCCGACCCGACGCTATCTTGTCCCAAGCCGAAAGATTGTGTTTTTATTTTCTTCTCTGGTCCAACCGGTGTTCAGGGCCGGCTGTAATGCGGGTGCGGAGCAACGAACGAGAGCACTAGTAAATTATGTAGTTTAAAGTGTTTTCCGAGTCCGAGGCCCGAGCTTGATGCAGTTCGCTTCGTTGTTTATTCGTTTACGCTAGGGCAGAGCATCAGCCCGTCGGTCCGTCGATCGAATTCGCGCCGTGGCGGAAGGATGAACCTCGAGCACACGCTACGCTACGCTGGCGAAAGTCACACCGGAAACACCGGGATCGATGGACGATGA
>NW_026456420.1:0-2732 GCF_943734635.1 Anopheles cruzii | reverse complement strand
GGGGGGCCTCCATAATCGGTTTGCATACTATTTGCCAAGGCCTCGGCGCGGATTTTGGGACGCGATGGACGCGAATTAATATAAACGGCCCATTTCCCCGCCCCCGGCACGGACCTGTTTCCTGTTGACAATCCGGAAATGCGCGGAATGTCTGAATGACGGTGTGGTTTGCCGGCACACTATTTGCGCTCGCACCACGGGTAATCGGTAAAGAAACCAACCAAATTGGGTACCAGCTTTTTCTGCGGCTACGATTTGCAAACTGCAACGGTGACCTAAATCGTCACCGCTCTAAACCACACTTTGCCGTATTTACAAGCCGCAAACACACGCACACACACACACACACGTACGTTCATTTGACCACATTTAGGACCGCTGCTCCGTAATTGGCCAGGACCACATCAACCACCGACGGATGGAATGCAACCGAGTGGACAAATTAGATATTGGTGTTGCCGTCCGTTGGCGTCCAGCAATCCAGGTGGTTCAAATTAACGATTGGAAACTTAAATTTTCCTGTCTCAAGGTACTTTACCAGAGGTGTGCGTTGAGAAACGGACTGTTAAAAAGATGGCTGTACCTGCCTATTAGGACTTCCCAGTTTTGCTGTTCATGCATCATTACCTTGTGTTGACATCAGGTAAATGATTTCAGGTCGAAAAAAAAATTATTTCGGTTTGCAACCCATCATTGAAAGGGTTAGACCATGTCAACTTTTGTGCCTGTAAATGACGTTTTTCGGGGATTATTATTTTTCTGCTTCTCTTGAGGAAAACTGCTTCGAAATCGCACCAAACGCTTGTCGGGACTTGTGTTTGGAAGATCGTAGTGCTTTAAGTGGTTTAAAAAATTCCAAAATGGAGATTAACCCCCCTATTATGGATCTCGAACGGAAAATCTACTGTTCGAGTGAACACAACAAGAGAGAAAGCCGAATACAGCAAGAGAGAGGGCAGAAAGAGAAAGCTATAGCAAAATGAACTCAAAATGAACGGAATGAACGTTCGAGGACTCGAATCGAGTTCTATGATAGGGGGGTTAGACTTTACTAAAAAAAGGCGTCCAAGGACTCCAAAAAACGGACTTTCTGATGGGACAGAAAGGTATGGTGTTTCACAAGCTTCTAAAACCTGATGAAAACGTTAATTCCGATCGCTACTGACAACGAATGATCAATTTGAACCATGTATTGATCAAAAAACGACCAAAATGCAATTCTAGAGTTTTTCAATGGAGGCGCCTAGTCCCTCGTGGCCAGAGGCTTCCAAGTCCCAAAAAGCAAAACAGTTTCAGGAAACTTTCAAATCACTTGGATGGGAGCTGCTATGCCTCCCCGCGTTATTCACCAGACTTGGTTCTTTCCGAATATCATTCATTTTCATCGATGGGACACGTATTGGCTGAGCAGCTCTTCGTTTTTCTACGGGGAACTCGAAATGGGATGACTAATTAGTCTACTTAAAAAGTCGAAGAATTCTTCCATCTGGGAATCCATGATTTAGCAGAAAGATAGGGGAAATGTATAGCTAGCGATGGCACATACTTTGAATAAAATAGAAAATCGCATTAAAATTTTATAAACATTTTTTGTGTGTTTAAAACAGTCCGGTTCTCAACGCACACCCCTGGTAAAAACTTCAATAAAAAAATGCTGGAAAGGAACCTCTTACACCCAACTACGTACGTTAAATGGAACGAGACGGCGCGATGTAACCAACGGACCAGACAGAGTATCAGATCTCGGAGTAAATTGATGAAATATGCGATAAACCAAAGCGAAGCGAGCAATAAGTCATGCAGTATATTTTGATTGCCAACGGATTCTTGGTTCTGACTGCTACGCTTCGCTCGGTTACGGATGACCGACCTCCAGCCAGCCAGCTGGAGCGTCCAGAAATGGACGCTTTCCCCTTCCGCATTCACATCCGCTGCTTTTCCGCCGTTCCGCACGATAGGACGAGGCGTAACAGAACACTCCGGAATCGGGATCATACCGGCGATAGTTTCGCTTCGCGTCCGTCGGCCACCGTTTGTCGGGAGTTATTGATTTGGATGACCCACTTTGCGGATCGTTCGAGCCCGAGCCCGAGATTTGCCGGTTCCGGTTCAGCAGAGCTGAGCTGAGCTCGAGGAATGTTGCTTTGCATGAACGAATACAAAAGTGGCCCATGTAAAGGGCAAAGGCCAGAGAAAAAGAAGCACTCGGAGGCCGCCGTGTAGTATTGTGTTTCGTGCACTGTCTTCTCGAACTTTTCTTTCTTTACGAACCCGCCGTTCCGGGCGTTTGTGCAACATGTCGGAGGTAGAAATCTCCAGCCCGGTTTTTTTTTTGGGCGCCCAAAGATGCCGTACACTTGTTATGCCACGTGCTGCTTCCGGTTCCGGGAGGCCCCCGCAACACGCCCGACCCGACGCTATCTTGTCCCAAGCCGAAAGATTGTGTTTTTATTTTCTTCTCTGGTCCAACCGGTGTTCAGGGCCGGCTGTAATGCGGGTGCGGAGCAACGAACGAGAGCACTAGTAAATTATGTAGTTTAAAGTGTTTTCCGAGTCCGAGGCCCGAGCTTGATGCAGTTCGCTTCGTTGTTTATTCGTTTACGCTAGGGCAGAGCATCAGCCCGTCGGTCCGTCGATCGAATTCGCGCCGTGGCGGAAGGATGAACCTCGAGCACACGCTACGCTACGCTGGCGAAAGTCACACCGGAAACACCGGGATCGATGGACGATGA
>NW_026456419.1:0-2732 GCF_943734635.1 Anopheles cruzii | reverse complement strand
GGCGGAATAATGGCGAAATCGTTATCGTAAGCGATACGCAACGCAATAGAGCCACGAACGTCTTCCAGGAAGTCAGGGAAGCGTAAAATGGCCATTAAGGCGGAAGCCAGCGAACCGTGAAGAAGAAAAGGACGACGTGCACAAGGCACATGACTGATCTACTGTTTCTAAGACGTTATTAAGTCTAAGTGCAGCCCACGGTGCAGGTGAACCCGCTCGGATAATGGATAATCCGAGGTTAAAGCAGAAGCGAGCTTAAAGCCACAAGATGACTAAAAGGGTGTGGAAAGAAGACGTTTCAGCAACAAATACGGACCAACGCATCTCAAACTAATCGACTTGAGACGAACAGTGATGAAAGAAATGAGCCTTAGTCGTTTCTGCCATCTATGAACCTTGGTCCTTCAAGAGTTGTCAGCGGTTTTGACAGTCGAACTGTCAGTGAGTCACGAACAAACAACTGACAACTGTTTAGCGTTCGTTTACTCAATAAAATACTAGATTAAAGCAACGTAGCAACGCGTCTACAATAGGTAAACCATGGACTTTCATCGCTATCGCCGAGCGATGTTTTACAAACAACTGCGACCGTCAAAAAGATGTTTTAATAAAATAAAACCACTGCCTCGCAAAGGTTAATTCTGGGGCAGCACACTGGGCCACAGACAAAAACCACCACTAACACAGCTTTCGGGCTTTGTGGCTTTTTCTTATCCTAAAACATCGAGCGCAATCTTCGTCCCATAATCGAAGATGAAATCTCCGGGGCTCCTTTTCTGGTAGCCTTTGAAAGAACGACCTTACCGGTGTACCAGCGAAAGCACCGAATGAAATGCTGAGCATAATCGTCATCATCGACGCATCATCATCGCCATCATTTTCACGGCAGTTGTTCCGAAGGAGGCAGCCGATGGCCAACTCGATGGGGAAAGATACCTTCTTCAAGTGGCCCAACAGAAGCAGAAAAAGAAAGTGGACCCGTGCCCACAAGAGCCGTGAGGCGGGTCCTGTATGTTGTATGAAAAATTAACGAAGATATAAGCAAATTATGCAAGAACCCCGATTCGGCGGCCACGGGTACCGCGGGGAGAGACACGCGCGCACCGTGGTCCGAAGGCAAGACGGCCTTCCTGGTAGCTCTCGGTGAAGTGGAGCCAAAACAACCGGAAGATGGTTCTTGGGAAGAAGAAAATCATCAGACAACGACCGCCTGCCGCTGGCGACTCCGAAAAGACACTGCAAACCGGCCGGGGCACTCGCCGCCGAGTTCACCGCAACCGTCGGAGGTGCGTGTGCTGAAGGTGGAAACATCAAACACGCGCAGCAACCCACACACGCGACCGGTGCCCAGCCGATTTTACCGGAGTGAAAATGGCCGCAAAATTTGGCCATTTTTTTCGCCCGTCCGCCCGACGCCTTGTTTTCCTTTTTTCCCCGGCACAGGAGAGCGAATAAATATTTTTCCGTTCAAACAAATCCCCGCGGGCAAGTTAGTTGTTGAGTTGGTCCTCGCAAGAGGGACCCCGTTGCGCCGTGTGCTGGTCCCCTGTGTTTCCTTCTCGTTTGTTCACCTTTTTTGGCGACCGCTTCTTGTTTGCTTC
Organism: Anopheles cruzii; assembly: GCF_943734635.1. NCBI lineage: Eukaryota > Metazoa > Arthropoda > Insecta > Diptera > Culicidae > Anopheles > Anopheles cruzii. Next base: position 1,131 of record NW_026456419.1, on the reverse strand, counting down.
GCTCCTTCCCGTTGCTCTTTTCTGCCGCGGTGCCGCGCTGTTCGGTCCGGTCCGTGGTTCGTTTTTCCAGGTTTTCCCCATTGTGTCCTCCGACGAAGATTATTTATTTTCGTTTCGCTTTTTTTAAATGCCATTTCCGTGTGTTTTGTTTTCCACTTTTGCATACGGTCCGAGATGGAATGGAATTTCATCTCACGCGCCCGCGTTGTAAGCGGATTTTTTTCCCGGTTTTTCCGTTCGGTGGAAAGCCAAGTTTCCTGCCTGCGTTCACCGTTCACGTTGTGTTTATTTTGTTTCGGCCGCCGTGGCCGCGAACCAAGGGAGAGTGCGGGACTTGAAATGTATAATGTATTAGAGAAACAATTCCGACTGATGTTCGCGGACACAAGAAATAATGGAAAACGGTTTTCCACGCGCCACACGGCCGGGAATGGTTTATGGGCAGGCCCCGGCCGGTCGCCCCGTGGCGTCCGGTGAGAATTCGTTGGACAATGCTTTTTGGCAGCCCACCGTACTCCGGGAACGACGCCAACGGCCGTGGTTTACGAGTTGCTGATGACAGACGAATGATGGGCGCTTTAATAAACATTTTCGCGAATCAAATCAAGGGCTCCGTGGGAATGGGCTCTGTTTTGGAAAAATACCCATCTAGGTCTAGGTCTTGACGATCCCGAATTTGCCAATGTCGTTTGGGAAATGTAACTTGTTCGAAAGCAATATAAACTCTACCAACGGTAGCTCGTTATAGTTTGGCGGAAAATGAAACGCATGATGCGCCGAAGTCGGAAGTTGAAGAAATGAAAATATTAAAAAAGGTAAATTTTCGCCAGCATCTGTGCCGGTTGAATTTAAATCTCGTTTGTGGCACCGCGTGCAGACCGATATCACGAACCGTGGAATCGCAGACCCAGCTCAGATCCTGCGAGGCATCAACATCACGCGCCGAATGTTTATGTGTCTGGCCTGCCTCAGACAAATGGCATGGTTACTCATTCTTCCAGGAGCAGCAGCGGAGAAATCACTTTCGGAACGGACATTATTTGGCTCTTCTGTTGAAGAACAATTTAACACATAAAGCTTTAAGACCGTAATCCGCCTGACATTTGAAAGACGAAGGGTCGCAATTTACGT
>NW_026456418.1:0-2732 GCF_943734635.1 Anopheles cruzii | reverse complement strand
ATGCCGAGCAAGAGACAACGCGCTGGGTAGGGTGGCAAGGTTTCACGCTTAAAGAGACCAGTGCGGATTAATGCATAGCGCGTGAAGCGCTTCTGAACTCGTTCTAGTCGGGCAATTGTCGACTCGAAATGAGGACACCAGATGACCGAAGCAAACTCCAGAATCGATCGGACGATACAGCAATGAATAGTTTTAAGACATACAGGGTCCCGAAACTCCCGAGTCATATGTATAAGTAATCCTAGCTGTTTCCTGGCTCTTGTTATCAGGCTATCGATGTGTTCCTGGAAGGTCAGCCGGTTGTCCAAGATAACGCCTAGATCCCTTACTCGCTCAACCCTAGTTATCAAATTACCACAGATCTCGTAATCCCAAAGTATCGGGCTCCTACTTCTGCTGAAGCTGACGGTTTGACACTTGCTAACACACACGGTCAGACCGTTTCTACTGCACCAAGTCTGAAGGTTGTTTACGTCGGCCTGAAGCTTAAGACAATCCCTGGTGTCAGTGATCTCGCAAAAGAGCCTAGCATCGTCCGCGTATAATAGTAGCCTGGAGGTGCTTATCGAGTCTGGAAGGTCATTAATGAAGAGGTTGAGCAGAAGGGGACCTAAGTTACTGCCTTGGGGCACACCTGAGGAACTGGTGAAGTGTTCTGAGCTGTCAGTGGCGAGTTTTACGTGGTATTGCCTACCAACAAGATATGAGCGGAACCAGTTGATCATGACTTCCGTAAGCCCAAGTTTACTGAGTTTAGCCAACAGCAGTTCATGCGGAACCGTATCGAATGCTGCCTGCAGGTCCGTATATATTACATCAACCTGCGATCCCCGGTCCAGGTGACGTCTACAGAAGCTGCAGAAGTCCATCAGGATAGTCGTGGTTGAACGCTTCTGGACAAAACCATGCTGCAGCGGGGTGATGATGTGCCTTGACCAATTGGCCAGGGCCTCACACACAATCATCTCGAAGACTTTAGCGCACGCTCCCAGCGATGTTATGCCACGGTAGTTTGATACGTCATGTGTGTCCCCCTTTTTCAGGATCGGCGTCATCGTCGAGCATTTCCACGCCTTCGGAAAGTAGCCCGTCCGTAGAGAGAGATTGAAGATCCACGATAGTAAAGGCGCTAGTTCCGAACTGCATTGTTTTACCAGGCGTGAAGGAATGCCGTCCGGTCCTGGGTTGCATGAATCCTTTAGAAGGTTGATAGCCGAGCATACCGTCGCTGGTGTCACAGAAATGCTATGAAACTGCAGCACACCTACAGGAACACTGGCAACCCCGACAGAAGACTCTAAGCTAGGGTCAGCTTGTTTAAATACGGATTTAAACTTCGTAGCAAAGAGCTCACATGCCTCCTTCTCATTACTAGCAACCAGATTACCAAGGTGCACATTTTTCGGCGGTCCGGTTTTTGACTTCCTCTGGCTGTTCAAATGCTTCCAGAAGCGGGCAGGTTGCCTATATATCGACGTTTGCACACGGTTGATGTGATTATGGTATCGCGATCTGTTGTATCTTTTGTAGCGATAGCTGGCGCAGTGAAAGTCGGCTTTTGATACATCTGTATTAAGCTTATGATGCAGTCTGAGTGCCTTCTTCTTTATTCGCTTCAAGCGCTTCAGCTTTGTGTTGGACCATGCTGGATTCGAGGGGGGATCGGCCAGCGGTGTACAAGCGTTTATATTGTGAACCATAAAACATGAAAAAGTAGCGACTGCGTCATCAAGGCTGGATGTCTCCATTGAGGTAAGATCAAAATTTGAGATTGCCTGACGTAGCTTCTCGACATCACAGCGGCGGAAGTCAAGCCTAGTTGAAGTGCGGTCAGTTACACTTGTCGAAGATTGGTTGCTGGAACTGCTAGTACGAGCGTCCAGGACACAGAAGAGCGGAGGATGATGGTTGTCAATCGGCAACAAAGGATCGGGTGCAGCGTAAACGTTGATGAATGGTCCAAGCGACTCGCTCACCAAAACTAAGTCGAGTAGCTTTCCATTGTCATTGGTAACATTATTCATCTGAAATAGCCCACTGCTGTTGAAACTATCAGCAAATAAGTTATGCGCGCAAGTGCTAGCCGTTGGTACATAGTGATTGAGTAGATCATGAGTTGTTGCCATGTTCCAAATGAGCGCTGGTTGGTTAAAATCGCCGATAAGCAGTATTTTCCGGTTACCTCCACCGCGAACAGTAAGGTCACTTAGTGTATCAAACATTGAGGACAACACGGTGGCATTGGAGCTCAGGCTGGGCGAAATGTAGACGGCACCAATCCAGAGCGGCGTTCCTAATTCCACGCGCACCCACACATGCTCGAGATTATCGGTGCCTGCTCTCACCACAGATGAGTGAATGCCCGACCTGATTGCAATTAACACGCCTCCACCACGTCTATGCACACTAGTACGGGGATTCCGATCACAACGGTAAACCGTGTGGGAATCGCTGCTGAACAGGGCCGTCGGGATATCATCGTCAAGCCAGGTTTCCGTCAGTATTATGATATCCGCGACGGACTCGGTAAGAGCCAACCGCAAGCTACGGATTTTCGTTTTGAGCCCTCTCACGTTTTGGTAATAAATGATCGCGGAGCGGTAGATGAAGTGCGTGTGTTGAGTCAGTCGTGAGTCGTTCGTGTGTCGATAGCGCGATCATCAGGCAGATTTATATCGTCATAAGTATTCGAGGCGCTGTCCGGACGGGGCCTTTTGCACCGATTGGTGGGC
>NW_026456417.1:0-2732 GCF_943734635.1 Anopheles cruzii | reverse complement strand
GTGCGCGCCCGGACCAACCCAGGACCAACACACCACCACCACCACCAACCGGACGTGGAGGACACGGAATGACGTAGTGCGATCAGCGATGGCCGTTGGGCAGCGTTTTTGTGTTTCCTTCAATCCGCCGATCGTTCCGTTACACGGCGAGTGTTGTGTCCTGTATTCCTTTTTTTCTGTGTCTGCACTTTGAGAAGCCATTTAAGGTCCTCCGGCAGGGTTTTTCCCCGTTCGGTCGCAATTTTCCACGGTGGCGGCGTCGGCGGGCCTGGGAGGATGGGTCGTAAATGGTCACTTTTTGTAGCCGCCTTTCTTTCCGCTGCGCTAGATTGAGCCGAGGCAATGACTTAGTTTTTGTGCCGTGCCCTGCGCTGCGCTGGCCGTTCCGTTCGCGTATGGTGCATATGACTTCTTTGGCCGGAGTTATCGACGGCCGCCGGGAATTCAATCAGGGGCGGTGAGATGGGGATGGGGATGGGTGCCGTGGAAATTGGGTTGCGAGTGGGCCACACAATCGGCTGGAGGACCCGGCCACGGTTACGGCTAATATTGAATTTGGGTGGCCAGTTAGCTGAATGTGCAATTTTATGGCAAAAATTAGAAACCGGCCCGAGCCGGTGACTGCAAAACGGGGGGCTAGAGTTTTTGGAGCATTCCGGAGTCAGGTTTTGCGAACCCGAATAGGGTTACATTATTCTCGGTTTACCATCGTTTGTTCTTAACACACTATATAGAAAATGCTGGTTTCTTTCGCTTTCGATGGCTGTCATTCATCAGATTGGTAATTTTATACGTCAAGAGTGCTTCTTAGAACTTCACTTAGTTAACTAAATTGTAACTGAACCGGAACAGAACCGTTTCGGGAACGTATAATGCAAGTGCATCAACCGAACCTAATGAAAGTGCTAAAATCGATCAGACCACCGCAAGTGACGACAGGAAAGCAATAAAAAAGCGATAATGGAAATAAAAATTGGCAGCTCCGTGTGACCGCAAACGGTGAGCCACATAATGAGCCACGTAATCAGACGGAGAGTTCTATTTCGAAAGTGGAATATTTATATCAATATTATAATTAAAGCTGTCAACCGACGTGTCCGGTCCGGAGTGTTCCGATTCGCCAAAATTCGCCACCGCCAACCGCGGGTCGGCCGGGATGGCATTCTGGCAGGTCTCGGAGACCGGTTCTCCGGTATGCACCGGAATCTGTGGCTCTCGGCGTGTGTGTGTGTGAGCGCATACCGCAACCACGAACCACGGACTGGTTGGCCATGGCCGGTAATTTAATCTACTGGACGCTTATTATCATATTACTCAATTGATGGAGATTTGACACACGTCAAACGAGTTGGCGGATGAAACTTTGTGTAAATTATAACTAAACGATTATAATTGTGTTGTCACGGGCAACGGGACACCGGGCCAAACCGGGCCCGCCCGACCACCCGGCCGCCCGGCCACGGACTGCATTCCACAAACGGCGGGCTGCAAAACGAGATTTTGCATTATATTGTATTTTATTAGACAGTGCAGCCGGGGCGTGGCGCGAGGCGGATCCGGCGGTGGCGGCCACCACACTTTCGATGCACTTTCACGGCGTTCAATAAACAGCTCCTCGATGGCACAGTGGCCCCGCCGTGGTTCTTCTTCCCCCCCACCCCGCCTGGACAAGTGATCTAAATTTGAATAATAATCTCGTTGGCAGTCTCGGTGGCCACCGGTGGCCGGATACAGCGGAACGGGCGGGCGGGCGACAACAGCGCACCAGCATAAGCAGCCCATAATCTCTGAAACCACACACACGCACACCAAAACACAGTGGCCAGCAAATGCCTGCCAGGATTGTGGATTTATAATATTGGCCGGCTGGCGGCCTGTATGTGGCGCCGGCGACTGCCATCCGGCTGCCATGCAAATGTAGATGCAAATTAAAATATTTGCCGTGTGAAATGTCACACAGATGTCTGCTTAAACGCATCGGCAGGAGAATCTCTGTGTGTGTGTGTGTGTAGTTTCGGAGGACATTTATTGCAAAATCAATTCGGTTAATCGGAACATCGGTGGCAGTTTCCGGAACTGCAAGCTAATGACGGCGGTGGGTAATGAACTATCGAACTGTTCGTATGTTTTTTTAGACTCTAACTTTGCTTAGTTCAATTTTCGTAAATTATTTTGTATTTTTATCCTTATTATCATTTATAGTTTAAGTTTTATACATTTCGTTCCTAATTTTACATTTCTTGATTATTTCCAAATCCTATTTTATAGTTTTGTGATTTAAGCTACTTTTGTATTGGATTTTAGATTCGTCTAGTTTATTATTTCATGCTTTAATTGATTTCACTACTGTTTTGTTCCAATTTGTCGTACTTATATATTCCAATTAATTGTTGTTTTAGTATGCTTATTTCTTTAATAAGGAACATAAAACAGAACCCTTTTTTAAATAGCTACGAATTTTAACAGTATTTGCATAAACCAACCAACAGTGTTTACCATTTTTCCCTCTTGTACCACGAAGGTGCACATGTTGTTTTCCTCGATTTAGGGGAATTAAAAATTGATGGACCAAATTAGAGCAAATCACACACCACACACGGCGTGGCTTGCGTAAATCAACGCCCGTTTGACGTCTCAATCAGCCTTTCGACCGGCGGTCGAGTGCCGGTGCCACCCCTTTCGAACCCGATCAATTGTTTCGCCTTGTTGACCCGCCAAACGGCGCCGGAGAT
>NW_026456416.1:0-2733 GCF_943734635.1 Anopheles cruzii | reverse complement strand
CAGCCTCAAGACGAAGCCGCTTTGTTCCGGCGACACCGACGAGAAGATGGTGCAAGACGGTCTCTCGTACGCTGTCGAAGGAAAGTTTCATCGCCGAGATGAGATTGAATCATAAGTGCCACGGTAGCACCGGTGCAGAATGCATATGTATGCAAATTACCGGCGCGTACGGAACGGGTGCATGAGGCTTGCGCCAACAGCCGACCGTGGACGGGGGTCCCTTGGGAGCGAGATTTTTTTGGGGTACGCCCAACAAACGAACTTCGGTTGTTGTTTCATCCACTCACACGCGGTACCCTCCCTGCTGGCTGAGGAACCGCTGGAAAGAAGCGAGCGAATTCGCACATTTCCAACGGCTTCGTCATCGTTAGAAAATTCATTAATTAAAAAGTGGCAACAAAATGAATTTACTTACACCCTCACTCACCGTCACAGCTAGAAGTTGATGCTCCGGGTTCTCCGGTTCCGCGGCCGGGGTGTAACGTCACGGAGTTCACACCACCCGCGGGCTGGTTCCGTGTAGGCTCCGTCAAGCGGAGCGTTTGTTTGCGATAATGAGCCCGGAAAGCTGTTTTGCAATTGAATTAAGTAAATATGTTGGCTGGGTTTTGGGTGAAAAAAGTCAAGCATGTTTTTCTTCGTATTTCAATTTAACTGTTCGTTTCGCGAAACTCGTAACGGTCGCCGAACGGGGCCAGAAAGCTTCCTTCTTTCGCGCGTGCTCAGGCTGCAGTTGAATGGAATGCAATTAAGATGTAGATTGAGTTTGTTGACGAGTGATTTTTATTCTCGTTCTGTTGCTGATGCATTTACAAAACAATCGTCGGAACGAAAGGACAAAGCCAAATGAGCGACAGTGACGCAAACATCTGCGCCACTAATGTAACTCGGGAAAACCAGTTTTCTTTTTAGCATTGTCTTGTGCAGCGTTCAATTATATTCCGTTGAATTCAAGCCTGTAGTTTAAAGTTTAATTTTCAATTCATTTCTTTTTCTTTCAGACTTTTGCCGCAGACTGTTGAAAAACCGAACGCCATTTAGAACTTCCAATCGTATCTCCCAGTGGGCGCGGCGTTCGATTTCGGGCCCAAAACTCCCAAAAGCGATAGAAATCTCGAAACGGTGCTGGTTCCACGCAGAACTTGATTCTCTCCCGGCGCGGCTTTGTCGTCGTCGTTACGTCGGTTGAGGTACGCAGCAGCACACTGGAGTTCGAGACTGGAACGGAACCGAGACGAAAAAGAGCGCAGCTCACTCGAGGACGCGTGCGGGGTGTGTTGTGCTGTGTGAGTGGCACTGGTAATTGCATTTTAATTATCCATCCAGCGCGGGACTGTGGCAGAGACACAACGGGGGAAGAAGAAGCCCAGGCAAATGAGCAACAGTAGCGGCCGGTGCAGTTGAGAGGATTGGCGATCCCACTTATCGCGCGTATCCTCCAGGAATTCGGTCGCCATCCTTCGAACGGGGTGAGAGGTCCCATCGGGCGCTGTCCTGTGTCCGCCAATGCGCGCCCAGTGTGTTGTGAGGAGGTATCTTTCTAATTGATTTCGAAGCTGCCACGCGAAACAGCCTGCTGTGATCGGTTCCTGCTGGAATGGTGTGACAGGGCGCTGGTGGCGCAACGTGGACACAACCGTTTACGGTGGTTAATTGGGCGGCCGGGAATAATGAAGGAGCACCTTTTGCGGGCAAACAGCTGGCAAAATAGGAGGTGGTAGCGTCGATAGAGAGTCTCCAAGATATCTTTCTTTTTTTTGTGTCCCGCGACAGTGAGTGAGCAATCTAGTGACCACCGTCTCCATTCGTTCACCGTTCGAGGCGCGTGTGTTTCACGGTGTGTACTGTGTCCTCCGCGTCCGGCAGGTATCGTTGTGGTCTCTGGTGAGAACCTGGTTGAAGGAAGCGTTTAAGAAAGATTAAAAATTAGAGCCAATGTGCTGTAGAGGCTAAGTGTAGAGGTTCCCTTCCTCCCGGCAAAACGTACAATTCAACTGACGAGCAAGAAAGGGAGAGTGAAAAGCAAAAAAGGCAGAGAGAAAAGTTAGGTGTTGAGTGGCGATGGCAGCAGCAAATACTGCTGCTGCTCCACTAAGTACCGCCTGGCGGCGGCCACATCAAGCACATCCGGTGGCGGCCATTAGCGGCAGTATGATGACGACGACGACGACGGCGATGGTGGTGAGTGCTGGCGACGGTGCCCGTGGCAATTGTGGCGCTCAGAAAAACACTAGCAACAGTAGCAGCAACAGTAGCACCAGAGGCTTCACCGTCGGTCTCCAGGCTGCTGATCCGGCAGATTCTAAGCGCCGGTGCCGCGGATCAGCCAGCGTCCTCAGAGCCATCGCGGGTGGCCATCAGTGCAGCGCCACCAGTGACCACCATCGAAGTCAACGAGGCGTAGTTAATTGCTTTCTACGATTTATTTTGCTTCGCAACGCGTCCCTGCTCCTGGTGCTGGTCGTCAGCAGTCTGCTAGTGTCAACGACAGATGCGGTCATCTCCAGTCGTGGTGAGTTAATAACATTCCTGATACTGTTTGAGGCTTTTTTTACCCTCCTGTGCCCTCTGCCCTTGAAGGTTGCCTACTCGCTGTATTTGTCGGGCGTCCTACAACGGGGCGAACTCATATTTGTATATTTGTAAAATACTCATCGGCCATGATTGGCTACATGAGACATGTATAAAAAAAACATTACATCAGGTTAATTAAGATTAAATTATTACATTAAA
>NW_026456415.1:0-2733 GCF_943734635.1 Anopheles cruzii | reverse complement strand
AGCTTATACTAATACCAACGCAACGAAAATAAAATGGTGCAAAATTTATGGTTATGATGGCGTAACTTGTTCGAGTTATGGAAACTTCGAAGCCGAAGATCTTTCTCCTTCTCCTTATGAGTTGACTCTTGTAACAAATGAAGTTGTGAAAAGGCATAAAAATGCTTTAACTAATAATACCTTGATTGAGTATTTAATCTTCCTTTCGGAGTTCCTGGATTCGGATGGGACAAAGAGGCGTTAAATTTAATCACCGTAGCCGAAGAAGCCACCAATATAGTAGCTGCTCATCACATACGGGCCCCTCTACTGGACGGGTCCGATAATGAAACCGTAAATGATATCAACAATTTGTAGTAAACCCGCACACAGATTACAATCCTGCCGGGCCGGGCATCATAAGGATGCGGACAGCACAGCACGTTGTGGCGCTTTAAATGCAGACGACGATGCCATCCCTCCTGTTGGCTAGCTGGTGTGCCAGTCGTCCCCAGGTTCCGGGCGCTCCGGTCACCAGGACGAACTGATAAGCCGAAGAAAATTCCTGTTTATTATGTAACGCACGTTATTAAGCGCTCGGGGAGCTTCTTTCATCTCGGGCCCCACGGTCCAACCTCGAAGACGGAACCATCTGGGAGCCATACGCTCATTGGACGGTTCAACCCGTGCCGTACCGTACGCTTTAATTTAAAGCGCCTTCGTTCTGCATGTTCTTCTGCAGCGCACATGTGGCCTCTGGAGGCGCTTTGCAGAAACATTCCCCAAAATCGTGCGCCATTCTGCGCACAAAAAATGCGCCTCCAGTGTTTTTGTTGGTGGTTCGCACATTGAAAGAAATCCTTTCCGGACGGATTTTCACCCGCCTTGCACTCCCCTCGAGTTAATTTACTATTTATCGTGCACCCCGCGCCATGGCCACGGCCATGGCCAGAGCGGTGCGCACTCATTCGTATTATGATTTGCAAATTTGGGAAAAAGCACATGATGCTAATGGTACCCGGTCCGAGAGCCAGGCCGAGGTTTTTGCCATTGTTCCGGTGATGGGCTGCTGATGAACGCAGGACCCAAGCCCGGCGCTGCTCATTGCGCCACTGCCCGGGCTGGCTATCTGATGTAATGAGGATTGGCTGCCGGGGCTCTGGTCCCGGTCGGAGTTTCTTTCGAGGATTTTCCGTGGTTTTGAGGTTTCTGGTGCAGATTGTTTCGCCCACTTCGTCCAAGGACGACCGAGCTCGGGCGAGCACAGCTCGGCAGTCGCAAAACAGATGAAACAGATGGACCCACGGCCCGTTTGTCCACGGTCCGGAGTAAACCGTCGTAGACCAGCGTTAATCTTTCCTCGCACCAGCAGTAGCAGCAGGAGTTCATGTTTGGCGATTGCTGCACCGAGGCCATAAAATGGGCTATGATAGCTTCCAGTCCTGCCCCGAAAAACCCACCCAGGGCGGCTGAGCTGGAGGACTCCCTGCCGGCCCAAACCACATGCAAATTATTTCATACAAACTTAGGCACAATTACTTTCCGACAGGTTTCCGGAGGCACTCCCCACCTTGCAAACTGCAGGCCTGCAGCCACACACACCATGGGGCGTGGGGCTTCATTTAACACTAACTACACTGCTTTACCTAATGATAGATTCACCCGTTTTTTCAGACTGAGGCTAAGATAAAACGCTGAACCGATTTTTCGGAGATGGAGAATCGATTTATTTAGCAAAAGAAATAATATCCATTGTTTGGTTTTGCGAAAAAAAAATTATTTTGAATTGGGGAGCCAAAAAACGATAAAACGGCTGTTTCAAAACGATAGACTCATTATGTATTATTCAAGAAAATAGGGCCACCCAGTAAAAATGAATAACAATTATGATGTTTTAATAATCAGTGGCCTCTCCACTACGATCTATTACTTGAAATATCCTTTTTGGCATACTTTCGGATAGGTTCTTTAGCACGTTCATCGACAGGGAACGCCAAGCATTTCTAATCGCCACTTCAAGCGTCTGTAAGTTTTCGTACTGCTTGCCATCCGCATAGATCTCTCGAATTAGAATTCCCCAAACATTCTCAATAGGGTTGAGGTCTGGAAAAACAGGCGGCCAGGTCATTAAATTGATTCCCAAATGTTTCAAGTAAGCTTTTGTTGCTCTACTTGCATGGACTGTTGTATTATCCTGCTGGAAAATTAGCTGGTAGTGGTTGAAACGAAGCAGGTATGGCTTCAAATTACTCTCCAGAATGGCTATGTAACCTTCACTGTTCATTCGTGAAGGATCTATTGCTAAATTACATTTAGCTTGGCTATTAAACGCACCCCATAGCATGATGGAACCTCCGCCATAATTCCGTCGTCTAAAAAACGAGGTTCCCGTCTCAAATCTCGCCAGTACTGGCAAAAACCATCAGGCCCATCGAGATTGAATTTCTATTCGTCCCTCCAAACGACCTGAATTTAAAAAAAATTAAATATTGGAGAACTCAATGTATTGATAGCCTACATAATTCCATTCATCTTTCCATGACATATGCTCGTTCGCAAATTGCAATCTTGCTGCTTTGTGGTGTGTCTTCATTGCTGGAATTTTTCTCGTTAATTCTCCGACAATGCTTACAGAGGAACTAAGAGTTCTCCAGATTGTAGCATAGCTAACATTCATGTGGAATTAATTTTTAATACGCCGACAACATTTCGTAGTGTTAGACGCAGCTTTAACTACTCTTTGTTCATCGCGAG
>NW_026456414.1:0-2734 GCF_943734635.1 Anopheles cruzii | reverse complement strand
TTAATATCGACCAGGCTCTTATCGCTGTTATTTTGGTTTTGCGCAGCCTCTTCCCGGTGCTTAGTCAATTCGGTCTGTAGCTCCAAGAAACAGTGCTGCATGTGCGGCTCGCTGTCATTTTGGCTTTGCGCAGCTTCTTCCCGGTGCTTGGCCAATTCAATCTTTAGTTCCAGACCACTTTGCTGCATATGGTCTAGTCCCACGGTCATGTGCGCCTTGCAGTCAGCTTGGCTTTGCGCAGCCTCTTCTCGGTGCTTGGCAAATTCGGTCTGTAGCTCCAGAAAACTGTTCTGCATGCGGTCCAGTCCCACGGTCATGTGCGCCTTGGTGTCAGCTTGCTCTTCCCGCTGCTTGGCCGATTCGATCTGTAGTTGCAGAACACTTTGCTGCATGTGGTCCAGCTTTACCATGAGCATCTCGAGAGCATATCCAGAGAAGCTAGCAGAACATGGTGTAGCCGAATCAGTTTCGTCGAAAATCGCACCACCCGAACTAGCACTGCTGACGATGCACAAGAACACTATCCATGCTAAAGGCCTCATGCTTCTGAAACACACTTCACGACACTACGACACTCTGCTGGCTTATCGTTTCCAAAATACACAAATGAGTTCGAGCGTCCAAAATTCGCTTTATAGAGGAGTAAAGAAACAAGAACAGCGTTAACTTGGTGTTGGGTAAAATTGCGATTACGTAGTTGCGAGCAACAACTTGATGTAATATTAAAGTCTATGGTTTATAAATAAATGGGTGATAAGAGAATCTTCATTGCATAGCTTGATAATTATGTGAGTACTTAAAAATAATGATGTGACACTGTAATGTGCTTGTCGAACAACGAACTTTGGGGTGATGCACACTTTTGCTTTGGATGGAACAAGTTTGCTGATTAATTAGACTTGGACCGGGTTCTACTTTCAGTTTAAAAAATGCGCAGTTTCAATACGCTTCAGTCACATTAAGATGCAAGGATCAAACATCGTCCTTGGAAAAGATAGTTACTTACTCATACAACACTTCACGTCGTCGAGCGGACTGCGGAGCCTTCGTAGTTGAATAAATGTTCGCACTCTTCGAGGTTGAATCTAACAATCGGTCAACAGCGGCCCGTTTAACTTTCTTATATACGCACAATAATTTATGTCCCTCTCGGTTCACGCGTACTTTATCACTAGTTCTATCCTGCCCTAACGCCCCCATTACGACTTGACCAAGTCGGGTTCCGGGTTACCGAGTGCATCGTTTCCCATCGTGTCGGTTGCCGCTCGTTCCCTGCCGTCCGTTGCACTCATCGTCGTCCTGATCGGTGATCGATGCGTCAGCCGTTATCTGCGTACATTACGGTTCGCGATCGCGTTCTTCCGGGTCTTGGAGTGACGGTTCTAGCGATCGTTGGGTCGGTGACCCAAACTGCTGGCGTTGCAATTGTTCGCTCAACTCTCGGCTTGCTCGGACGGTTCTAGCGATCCGGTTGGGGTCGGTTGCCTCACCAGCTTACGCTGCGATTTGTGGTGCAGTTCATCGCTTAACGGAGGGTGTAACTCGAGGTGCCGAGGTTCGATGATCCGTAGTATTGCATTGGGTAACAAGTTGGTTGATAAGTGTCTTGACGATCCTTGGGGTAGGTGCCCCCTGTTGTCCTAGTTCCTGTTCTTGGTATGAAAATTTCGCAACTGCTTGATAGAACGTGTTTTCGTGTTGCGCAGGCCCCTGGTCTGTTCAAAGGCTTTTCATCACCGACCATTAATATCGTATCCTGTCAAAAGCAAAACACACGAGGGCAGCACCATAAAGTCATACGTAGGACAACATGATTACCATTTGCTTTGTACAAGGTGGTTAAATAAGTGCACAGTTTTTCATTGGGTTATAAAATAAAAACGGCTGAATATTTTTCGATGTTTGAACTTTTGATTGAAAGGTTGATTCTAATTTTTTATGTAAAACAATTTTGGTAAAATGTTCACCACGATTGGCTTAACAGTAGCTCTTTTATTATTTGAAATTTTATTTGAAAGGTTGATTCATGGCATTTTTTTGTGTAAAACAATTTTGGTAAAATGTTCACCACGATTGGCTTAACAGTAGCTCATTCGGTCGACCTATTTTTGAGTACATTTTCGATTATATCTGGTTTTATTTCGCCAATCGTATCTTGAGTTTGGATCTTGAAGTTGTCAATAGTTTCTGGTTTGTTCGCATAACATAAATATCGATTGTGGCTGTCGCTGTATCGCACGTAGCACCGTCCTGTTGAACCCAAATGGTGTCCAAGTTTTCAGCTTCAATTTCGCAGAAGAAGCAATCAGCCAAAATCCGCACCAAACAGTCTCTCGTTGTGGGTGCATTGGCTTCTCTTGCACGATATGTGGCTTTTTCGAACCACAACACTGCTTATTAACATAGCCGTAGACTTAACATTGACTTCGTTCTTGATACAGTCCTAAGCTTGAAGGACACTTGTTGTTTGTTTGTTTGTGGAATTGTTTGAACACTTTTCAAATTTTGCTGAAATTTACCCCAATTTTGCATGGGAGCCCCCCCTCCCCGGAAGTGTGGGAGGGTCAAACTTTCCTATTCACAATCCGGGGTCACAAAACTACGCCGTGCAAAATTTCACGCGGTCTGGTTATGTAGTTTTGGAGAAAATGCGGTACAGACGGGTGACAAACATCCATTTTTATATATATACTAGCAGATCCCGGCGCGCGTCGCTGCGCCTCATTTCATCCTT
>NW_026456413.1:0-2736 GCF_943734635.1 Anopheles cruzii | reverse complement strand
TTGAGCCCATCGTAAAGGGCGCGCGAGAAGCGTACGTAAGAATCGTAATCTCGCGTTTGATTGAAAGCCTGCACTAACGGCTTCCGGAAAACTCCGGGAGGATAGTACGCCCGGTAGCGCGAAGCAATATTGGCTGCGTCTTTTAGTTTGTTGCTCTCCAGAGCATAATGCGCACAACTGCTGCTGGCCACTGCCGGCGAAATGCCAGCACTACGGAGCAATTGGATGCTGAGCTCGCTGTTGTTTACCGGAAGATTTGGTACAGCATATTCGCGGATCGTTTCACTGCTCGGATTGAGGTTGAACTTTTCACTCATCTGCCGCAACACCTGCAGCACTTGCTCCATGCGCGCTTCCTTCGACATCTTCGCGCTGTTGGCACAAAGAAGGGGCCAGAAAAAGTGCTGCCGAATCGGTTGCTGCTGGGCAACCAGCTCCTCGAGCAACGCAAAACTTGTCTCAACCGCACCAATCTTAAGTGCTGTCTCCAGTGCGATCAGTAGAGCTCGATCATTCATGCCACCTTCCTGCAGCTCTCGACATACGGCGATCAAACGTTCAGCAGGGCGCTGGGCCCGCACCAGCTGGCGTACCAAAAAGCTGCCTGTGTTGGCCAGTTCGCCGTCGTTTTTCGATGCCTGTGGTATTGTACGCAGCAACTTCAAGCCCACCTCTTCTTGGCCCTTGTTGATCAGACGTAAGATCACATTAACCGCATCCTGGTTGTAGCCTGCCTGGCGCCGAATTCGCTCCAGCAACGGATCCACGTTTTCCGGGTGGCCGTTCGTAGCGAGCGCATACACAATCTCCAGAAGGTCTTTGTCGATAAGGAAGATTTCCTTCTGCTCGCAACTGTCGATCGTTTTTGTAATGTACTCAATATCGCCTTTACGAGCGTAACCGCAGAGCAGCGTAGTGTAGGTATCGGCCGACGGTTGCAATCCGGCTTGCGACATTACCACCAGAATGCCGGTGGCCGATTCAAGATCACTGTCAAGTGAAAGGATTTGAAACATATGATCAGTAAGATTGGCCTCCGTACCTTCACCCTGTGAAAACTTACTCCGCCTGCGAGTGACCCATAATGAGCGCGTTAAACACATACTCATTCACCGGTAGCTGCTTCTCGCGCATGTATTCCAATATTTTGGTGGCCCCTTCGATGTTGCCCTGCTGGCAGTAGAGCGAGATTAGCCGCTGGAACGTGACACGGTTCGGTTCGATGCCGTTCGATTGAAGTTCGGCCAAAAATTCAGTTGGAGAAAAGGAATCCTCGTTGTCGAGGTACACACGCAACAGAGCATTGTAATGGGACACGTCCATGGCCACGTTAAGGTGCTTCAATGTTTTCCATATCTCTTGCACCAAAGCCGTCCGCACTTCTGGAAGCTCTTCTGGAACCAGATTGCCTGTTGCGATTGAGAGAAACGATTACGGGGGGTTGCATTCTCTGGATCAACTTGCTTCCTTACCACAATACCGGATAACGAGCAGCGACTGAGCGCTACTGGCCGAGCGATTGGTGCGAATCTCCTCCAACACCTCCTCCAGATCGCGCCGTGATATTCGACCCGATCTGCGCACATCTTCGTCCAAACGCTTCAACGAACGGTCCAGTTTACTTTCACTGCTTGCTGCAGCCGTTGCAAATGCACTACAGGAAGAAAAAGTGCATTAACATAGAATTTTAAGTTAACTCCATTCCCAGCATTGTTGCGGGTTATGTGTCATAGTTATGTGCCATAACTATATATCGCGATGACGTCCCATGATCCTTCTTCCTCTTCTAAACGCCATTTCACAGCTTGGCCGTGTTCAAGGTCGCGAACACGCGTGTGCGAAGGAAATCGCGAGACAGAGTCTTTTTGATCTTTTTTCTTAACGCCTATAAATAGTAATTTCTCGACTTTTTTGCATACCTTTGAATTTCGGTACCCTTAACCTTCTGGCTTTGACGCAACACCAGTTGTCCTAGGCGAATCATTTTTGATACTATTGATGCACTTTAACTGTTTCACTGATCGACACAAGTAAAAATGCAAACAGAAGTCGCAAACGACGATCACTAGAACAAAGCTGTAGAAATTTCCTGCGACGTGTTTACCGAGAAGCGAAATGCGAAATCTGCCGTGAGACAATCAAAGCGGGAGTGAGTGCGCGATAGAGTAAAAGAGAAGCAGATAAAATGAATGATGAAATTATTGGGCAATATTCAAAATATTCAACAAGCGTTACGAGGCGTTACGCAAAAAGATAGTGTTGTGGTGAAAAAGGTTTTTAGAATACAGTTACAGCTTTATAATTTTTTGTAGAAAATTGTAAATAATTACAAAGCAATTCGTAGTTGAGCTCTGATCTGATTTGCAAAATGATTTCGAATGCACTAATGATAATATCGACAACCAGCAATTTGCTTTTGGTACGACTTTTATTAAACTCTACTCCACTGGATCTGTTTCAATGGGCACACCAATTGCGCTTCTAAGAAATTCAAAACTATCGTTCATTCGACTCATATGCGTTCCTCTGTCTAATGGTGACTGGTTTTCACTGGTTTGGTTGGTTACTTATTCTTAAACACTTAAACGTTCGAGGGGTCTCCACTTAAGCTGGTTTCTCGCCCACAGGCTTGGTGCTGTCGGATTTTGTCGCTCGCTTTTTCGCCTCCTCGTCGCTACTGCTCTCGCTATCGCTATCGCTGCTGCTGGTGGACGATGGTTCCTGTGCCTTGATGTT
>NW_026456412.1:0-2736 GCF_943734635.1 Anopheles cruzii | reverse complement strand
TTGAGCCCATCGTAAAGGGCGCGCGAGAAGCGTACGTAAGAATCGTAATCTCGCGTTTGATTGAAAGCCTGCACTAACGGCTTCCGGAAAACTCCGGGAGGATAGTACGCCCGGTAGCGCGAAGCAATATTGGCTGCGTCTTTTAGTTTGTTGCTCTCCAGAGCATAATGCGCACAACTGCTGCTGGCCACTGCCGGCGAAATGCCAGCACTACGGAGCAATTGGATGCTGAGCTCGCTGTTGTTTACCGGAAGATTTGGTACAGCATATTCGCGGATCGTTTCACTGCTCGGATTGAGGTTGAACTTTTCACTCATCTGCCGCAACACCTGCAGCACTTGCTCCATGCGCGCTTCCTTCGACATCTTCGCGCTGTTGGCACAAAGAAGGGGCCAGAAAAAGTGCTGCCGAATCGGTTGCTGCTGGGCAACCAGCTCCTCGAGCAACGCAAAACTTGTCTCAACCGCACCAATCTTAAGTGCTGTCTCCAGTGCGATCAGTAGAGCTCGATCATTCATGCCACCTTCCTGCAGCTCTCGACATACGGCGATCAAACGTTCAGCAGGGCGCTGGGCCCGCACCAGCTGGCGTACCAAAAAGCTGCCTGTGTTGGCCAGTTCGCCGTCGTTTTTCGATGCCTGTGGTATTGTACGCAGCAACTTCAAGCCCACCTCTTCTTGGCCCTTGTTGATCAGACGTAAGATCACATTAACCGCATCCTGGTTGTAGCCTGCCTGGCGCCGAATTCGCTCCAGCAACGGATCCACGTTTTCCGGGTGGCCGTTCGTAGCGAGCGCATACACAATCTCCAGAAGGTCTTTGTCGATAAGGAAGATTTCCTTCTGCTCGCAACTGTCGATCGTTTTTGTAATGTACTCAATATCGCCTTTACGAGCGTAACCGCAGAGCAGCGTAGTGTAGGTATCGGCCGACGGTTGCAATCCGGCTTGCGACATTACCACCAGAATGCCGGTGGCCGATTCAAGATCACTGTCAAGTGAAAGGATTTGAAACATATGATCAGTAAGATTGGCCTCCGTACCTTCACCCTGTGAAAACTTACTCCGCCTGCGAGTGACCCATAATGAGCGCGTTAAACACATACTCATTCACCGGTAGCTGCTTCTCGCGCATGTATTCCAATATTTTGGTGGCCCCTTCGATGTTGCCCTGCTGGCAGTAGAGCGAGATTAGCCGCTGGAACGTGACACGGTTCGGTTCGATGCCGTTCGATTGAAGTTCGGCCAAAAATTCAGTTGGAGAAAAGGAATCCTCGTTGTCGAGGTACACACGCAACAGAGCATTGTAATGGGACACGTCCATGGCCACGTTAAGGTGCTTCAATGTTTTCCATATCTCTTGCACCAAAGCCGTCCGCACTTCTGGAAGCTCTTCTGGAACCAGATTGCCTGTTGCGATTGAGAGAAACGATTACGGGGGGTTGCATTCTCTGGATCAACTTGCTTCCTTACCACAATACCGGATAACGAGCAGCGACTGAGCGCTACTGGCCGAGCGATTGGTGCGAATCTCCTCCAACACCTCCTCCAGATCGCGCCGTGATATTCGACCCGATCTGCGCACATCTTCGTCCAAACGCTTCAACGAACGGTCCAGTTTACTTTCACTGCTTGCTGCAGCCGTTGCAAATGCACTACAGGAAGAAAAAGTGCATTAACATAGAATTTTAAGTTAACTCCATTCCCAGCATTGTTGCGGGTTATGTGTCATAGTTATGTGCCATAACTATATATCGCGATGACGTCCCATGATCCTTCTTCCTCTTCTAAACGCCATTTCACAGCTTGGCCGTGTTCAAGGTCGCGAACACGCGTGTGCGAAGGAAATCGCGAGACAGAGTCTTTTTGATCTTTTTTCTTAACGCCTATAAATAGTAATTTCTCGACTTTTTTGCATACCTTTGAATTTCGGTACCCTTAACCTTCTGGCTTTGACGCAACACCAGTTGTCCTAGGCGAATCATTTTTGATACTATTGATGCACTTTAACTGTTTCACTGATCGACACAAGTAAAAATGCAAACAGAAGTCGCAAACGACGATCACTAGAACAAAGCTGTAGAAATTTCCTGCGACGTGTTTACCGAGAAGCGAAATGCGAAATCTGCCGTGAGACAATCAAAGCGGGAGTGAGTGCGCGATAGAGTAAAAGAGAAGCAGATAAAATGAATGATGAAATTATTGGGCAATATTCAAAATATTCAACAAGCGTTACGAGGCGTTACGCAAAAAGATAGTGTTGTGGTGAAAAAGGTTTTTAGAATACAGTTACAGCTTTATAATTTTTTGTAGAAAATTGTAAATAATTACAAAGCAATTCGTAGTTGAGCTCTGATCTGATTTGCAAAATGATTTCGAATGCACTAATGATAATATCGACAACCAGCAATTTGCTTTTGGTACGACTTTTATTAAACTCTACTCCACTGGATCTGTTTCAATGGGCACACCAATTGCGCTTCTAAGAAATTCAAAACTATCGTTCATTCGACTCATATGCGTTCCTCTGTCTAATGGTGACTGGTTTTCACTGGTTTGGTTGGTTACTTATTCTTAAACACTTAAACGTTCGAGGGGTCTCCACTTAAGCTGGTTTCTCGCCCACAGGCTTGGTGCTGTCGGATTTTGTCGCTCGCTTTTTCGCCTCCTCGTCGCTACTGCTCTCGCTATCGCTATCGCTGCTGCTGGTGGACGATGGTTCCTGTGCCTTGATGTT
>NW_026456411.1:0-2737 GCF_943734635.1 Anopheles cruzii | reverse complement strand
CATTGATGGCGATAGTGTTATTGCATTCATCGCTGTTTCAGTTAGAAGGCTACTTTTGTTATTTTCAAAACAATGGATCCAAAACAATTTCGTGTTTTAATTTTACACTGCTTCTTGGTGGACAAAAATACCGTTCAAGCGAAACAATAGCTTGAAAAGTGTTATAAGGACTTCGCTCTATCTGAAACAACAATAAAACTGACTGGTTTGTGTGGCATATACGAATAGGAATGGAATTGGTATGTGTGAATTGGTGAGCGCAGTCAGTCTGACGATGGGCATAGACGTCAACGGTTGTGTCCGAGAGCTGCGGGAGCGGCGAAGTGAATAATAATAAAGTAGAAGGATATCACAGTTTGCTGGAATGATAGCGCTGGAACGATTGTTTATCTCTTGATTGAACTTTTTTTCGGCAACAACCGCTGCGCGGTCTTGGCCTGCACCAGAGACAATGTTAATATCTGACGCTCTCTGTAACGATTCGTTTTTACGGGTGGGGTTGTTAGCAGGAATCCTTAGTTTCTCTTTATTTTATTAAACCTTTACCAATTTTTCACTGCTTAGTTGTTTTGTTATTTAAAAGATTTCTTATTTTATTCACAGTCCAGTTCAAGAATATTAATTTTATTGTGTTAATTCAGCAAACATACAAAATTCATTCTTATACAAACACAAACTTGAATAGACAATGAAGATTAATGAGGTTCAGCCTTATTGTGAATTTTTGAGTGACGTATTAGACTGCTTGATTGGTTGAACGCTTTGTCACAGACTTTACACTTGTATGGCTTCTCGCCGGTGTGAGTGCGGATATGAATCTTTAGGTTAGTTGAGTTTGCGAACATTGATGAACAATGCGGACACTGCTGCTGTTTGTCCTTATTGTGAATTTTCAAATGTTGTGCTAGTGTGCACGATGAACGGAAGGCTTTGTCACAGACTTTACATTGATATGGCTTTTCGCCGGTGTGAGTGCGAATATGATTCTTTAGGCTAGATAACTGTGCGAACTTTGACGAACAATGAGGACACTGATGCTGTTGGTCCTTATTGTGAATTTTCAAATGCATTGATAAGTTACTCGATGAATAGAAGGCTTTGTCACAGACTTTACACTGGTATGGCTTTTCGCCAGTGTGAGTGCGTATATGAATCTTTAGGCTAGATGAGTGTGCGAACCTTGATGAACAATGCGGACACTTATGCTGTTGGTCCTTATTGTGAATTTTCAAATGGTCTACCAGATGGCTTGATTGCTTGAACGCTTTGTCACAGACTTTACACTGGTATGGCTTTTCGCCGGTGTGAGTGCGGATATGGTTCTTTAGGCTAGATGATTGTGCGAACCTAGATGAACAATGAGGACACCGGTGCTGTTGATCCTTATTGTGAATTTTCAAATGGTCTACCAGATGGCTTGATTGCTTGAACGCTTTGTCACAGACTTTACACTGGTATGGCTTTTCGCCAGTATGAGTGCGAATATGGAGCTTGAGGTTAGATGGCCTTGCGAACATTGATGAACAATGAGGACACTGATGCAGTTGGTCCTTATTGTGAATTCTCGAATGTGCTGTCAGATTACTCGATGTCGTGAACGCTTTGTCACAGATTTTACACTGGTATGGTTTTTCGCCAGTGTGAGTGCGGATGTGTACCTTCAGCAGGCTTAAAACAGGATATGTTTTCGAACAATGAGGGCAGTGGTGCTTATGGTTTTTGGGATGGCTTTTACTATGAACGTTCCGGGTTCGGAGACCCAAGACGTTTCGAATTGATTCTGCTGCTGAATCATCAACAGACGTATTATCAGCCACGGCCACAGGATGATCTTTTTGATTCTGACCGATCGATAACAAAGGATTTGTTTTTTGGTTATCTTGTTCAATATCCAGAACATCATTCGTTGTTTGCAGCTGATGCTGCTCATCGACCTCTTCGTCCTCCGATTTGATTGCAATTGGGTTTTCTTCTGCCTCGAATAAATCATCAGGGATTTCGCCGCAACATTCATATGTCATGTTCGCTTGATGAACAGTATAACACTTCTTGTGCAAACCCTTCGCTGTATCCGGTGCGGTAACTTTAGTTTTAATCGACAGTTTTGTGCCAACCGCGTGTTCGGCAGACTGGTCGGGATCTTCTTGAGTGATTTGTGATCCGTTCTTCGCTTTGTTCTGCTTTTTCAAACGCGCTTCGCACATCGTGCACAAATACGATGTAACTCCAGGAGAGAATTCAATCTGCAAAAATAAGAGTCTCATAGAACAGTCTTCCTTGTGGAACAGGGTGAATTGTATGTTTCAACCAATGTACTACCTGTGCACCGGTGCATTCGAAGAGCTTTTGAAGGTTGCATTGTCCGGAATCTTCGTTCGCTAGAGGCTCCAAAGCATCATCGTTCGACAAACACCAACTACATACCTTTGCGCTTCTGGAAAATAATTCACTATCATACCTTTTCATCGTTTGTGAACACGAACTTACTCAACACCATCCTCTTCCTTAATCAATGCCGAGGACTCCATTTTAACTGCAATCGTTTATTTAGGCGATTCTGTAAATGCGTTCACTTTGCACTTGTTTATTAGGCAAATGATGCTTCAATGGAATCTGTCTATTAACAATCTCGATTTCTGACAGCTTCTGGGCGCGAAAGTTCGTAAACAACGGCGCTCCTGAGAGTGAGTACCCGAACGAAAAATTCACTCAATTTTTCATTTTTTTAATCGCAGAA
>NW_026456410.1:0-2737 GCF_943734635.1 Anopheles cruzii | reverse complement strand
TCGTTTAGCTATCACTGGAGGGGAATACGCTCTATTTACAAACAACAATGTATCTTTAACATAAAAAATAACTGAAACGGGTCAACGAAACCAACATTTATCGTAACTATCGGCCAAACGAATGGAAAAAAAAACAATTAAAGCATTTTTTTAAGTGTACAGTATCAGCTTTAAAACGAACCTAAATGTGAAACTGTACGATCGATACTTCAGTAGATATATTTCACTAAAAGCAATATATGGTGGGACTTGAAAGGAATCGTTTATTATGAATTGCTTTCGTGTGGATAAATTCAGATCTGTACTGCCCATTACTGCACCGTTTGAAGCTAACAATTGACCAGAAACGACCAGAATCGGCCCACGGAAGAGGTGTTGTGTTCCATCAGGACAACGAAATGTGACGCACGTCTTTAGTGACTCGCCAGAAAGTCCGGGAACATTGGTTGGAAAAATGTAATGCATCCGCCGTATAGTCCGGACCTTGCCCCAAGCGATTGACACCTATTTCACGCATTACAAAATTGCCTGAGTGATGAAAACCTGAGATCAAAAAAGGATTGTGAAAATGGATTGCTCGAGTTTTTGGCCAATGACGACTAAGTCTTCTACAAGAAAGGGATTTTTCCAATAGCAACCAATTTTCCAACAAAATGATGCATATTTGACACAAATAGAACTATTGGAAACCTGTTAAATATTGTTTTGAAATTCGCACAAAAAACGTCGATTTCTTTTTCCCCAACCTAATATTTAAACTTTCACCTACTTCACAGTATGTCTTTTAACGAGATTTTGTAAAAAAAAAAATAAAATGCAGCGCCAAATGGGTTCGTAACGCATCTTGAAAGGTTCGTTCTTTCTCTTTTAAACCCAACCGATTTCATGCATATCAGTAGACAGGTTCGAATTGGTCCGAATTGGTCCGAATGACCGATTATGACCTAGAATTTGTAAGAACAAGTTTATGGTGATGACTGTATGAGTAGAGCAAACGTTTTTTTGCGGTTTCAACATCAAAACGATGGAAGAAGATGAAAGCCCTGAGCGTCCGCAAAATCGAAATCATTCAGAACTGGCGCACAAAATTCGTGAAATAATCATTGGCTGATGTTTGTCTAAGACGAACACTATTTGCAAACTTTGACATATTGATTTGTAAAAAACGAAGAGCACTCGTTTTGTTTCGCATGAATTAACAGACGACCAAACGGACCCTCGTGTAACACGTGTCGAAACACTTATTTTATAAATATCATAATTTGAGGTAGCATACTTGTTGATGAAACGCTCCACTGCCTCAGCCGCAACTCAGTTTCTACAAATTAGTGACTGATAATGCAACAGCATGTAACATCCATTACCATAGGCTGCCGCGGTCTCCACAAAAAGTTATTCAATAAATTTGGAAACACCAGCGAACCACCCTGTTTGCGTTTTTTACGGCGATAAATATGAATAAATGAGCGACACTTTCTGTTCGGTTGATCAATCATTCACCAAATAAAACAAAACTCCCACGACGCCGATGCCGGGACGATAATAATTCTCAATTACTCAAAACGCTTGATGCGTACCGAGAGAGAGGCCGCGGCCACCCTCCGCCTATTTGCCGCCCTACCAATTCCCCCTAGGCGTAATTAAGATCCTTTGGCGAGGCCCGCGGCCAGTTTTGTCGAAAATCAAAGCCAGAAGCGCAACGAACGCCCAAAGAAATGGACAGGACGGGGCGGGCGGGGGGGGCATTTTCTTAACGCCCCACCGAGGCCACAACATGCGATAAAATGAATAATTCAACATCGCGTCAACAGAAGGCTCCGAAGGCTCCGGCTATATGCTCCGTCACCGTGCTGCTCCGTCGCTGATGGTCGGTACACAGAGAAAATTTAATAAAATTTTAATGGGAAAATAAATTCTTTCGTCGCCGCGTCGTCGATCGCCATTTTCCAATCAGGTGCAGTTTGTGGTTCGTTTGTGTTTTTTTGGGGGCGGGGGGGGCGTTTGCTTCACCCTCGCCGGGTTCGATTATTGGCGCGCCTGTTAGCATAAGGCGGCCCCGCAGGACTGGCAAGACTGACCCCCTGTCGGTCGGCGGTCTGGGGTTTTGATTGATTTACTTCGCCGGCGCACCGGAAGTGGGGCCCAAACCAAGGCCGGAGGCACGTCATTGGCACATTTCTGTTTTTTTTTTCCTCCCCAAAATAAGAAAAACATAATTCACAACGCGGTTCCAACAATTCGGGACAAAAAACGGAAGCCCTCAGCTCAGCACGTCCCCCGGGGGGTGTTTGCCCGTAGAGCAGGAGGCTTGGTTTTGGTCTGCACGTTCCGTCCACAATCGGAAGCCACCCCCCGCCCCGGTGCGGGTGGTGGGCGGCGCCAAGAAGCATGATTATTGCAACCCGGGCCACGAAAGCCACGAATTTTTCCCGCGGAAACCGCGGACTTCCGCAAACAGCGGCGCGGCACGTAAGATGAAGACGTGCAGAGTGCGATCGTGAGTTGTTCCGGCGGCCCCGTGGCCCATTAGCACCGGAGAGGGCGACGCGTGCTCACACCGCGCCGTACGTGTGCCGGGAGTTAATTTCTTGGCCCCTTTTTATGCTCACCCGCCCAGAAAGGGTCCCCCATCATCGTGCCCGGAGGTCCCGAATCCTCATCCCAGCCCGGGCCATATTGTTTACACTGGTGAATCCTTACAGCGGCCGTCGAGTCGGGAGTCGAGAGCATTACCAAC
>NW_026456409.1:0-2739 GCF_943734635.1 Anopheles cruzii | reverse complement strand
GCTAGGATAGGGAGACAGGTACAATTTACCACACACACACACTCAGACACACATGCATATACAAATTGGGGGCCAGTGCTAATGCTGGCTTCTTGAGAAGCCAGCCAAGGGAGAAGCGAAACACAATGACATCATCGGTAGAGTTCACAGGAAAAAAGCAAGGCATCCCCTTTCACTGGCCCCGTACCTCTCCCCCACCTGGCCACTCTGTTATCCGAATCTGTTAATCCCAACGTAAGCCGGTTAAGATTCGCTGTTCGTTAGTGGAAATGGTACTCACCTGTCCCACGCAGGCCCACGCGGGGACATTGCATTGTTGGGACATTTCCCAAGAAAAAGGCCACGCACACACACACACACGGTGCAGGTATAGCGAATGGAGAAGCCATAAAAAAGGGGGAGAAGACATTTAAAACGGAACAAAGGACCCCGGGTGGATACGGAATAGGTCCCTGCGCGGCTAATCGTGACTCTGACAATCAAACAACACTAGCACCAACACGGCTGCCTCCCTTTATTCTAACGCCCAGATAGAGAGAGAGAGGAAAAGAGGGAGAGAGGGAAAGTGAAGGAGCGCAGGTAGCATCGCATCGCAAGAAAAGCGACATACAAATTGGTACCGACGATGGGAAGTGAAATTGAATAACGGCGAGAAAGTTTTTAATAGTATAATGCCACCGAGCGCACAGCCGTTCGGTTGCTTCCCTATGTTAATTTGTTGTTCCTGGCGCTTCCAACTCCCGGTTTTTCATTAACTATCCCGGCGCGACGCGACTGGGAATTTGGTGGCAACCGACCCTAGTTCTCGCCAAAAAAGGGCTCCCTATTTGAGTTCGTGCCGATGTTGGCCCACACCAACCCACCCGGAGCGGAAACTCCAGAGCGCCGGGTTCCGGCAAGTCCATCGATTATCTGGTGGAAATTAAAAAGCCCAGCACATGGTGAATAGCGGAGACGCGAAGGACCACAGATCAATAAGGGCCACGTCGAGCTTTTTTTTCGGGGGTGCCGTTTTGCTCTTCACTAAACATACTAGGTTGTTCAACAAGTTCGTATGGTCGATAAGAAAAAGTACATATTTATGGTTTGAAATACACTTTATTATTCAGTATGACCTTCCTGAACATCAATACACTTGTTCCAAGGGGACTCCAATTTATAAATTCCATCCCTGTGCTGGGAAACTAGAAGTGGTTTAGAAAAAGGCTTCCGCAGCTGTTATGAAGTTATCATTTGATGAAAAACGCTTTTCACGCATGATTTTTCTAGTGTTTGAAATAGATGGAAGTTACTAGGAGCCAAATCTGGTGAATACTGCAACAATTCGAACTTTAAATCATGGATTTTTGTCATTTTCAAATCTTGTGCTCTTGTGACACGGTGCATTACCCTACAGAAAGAGGATGTTTTTCTTCTTCAAACCGGGTCTTTTTTTACAAATTGTCGCTTTCACATTGGTCTAAAAAGTTACAACAATAATCAAAATTTATTGTTTTACCAGTTTGCAAGTAATCTGCTACCAAAATTTCATTCGCATCCCAAAAAACTGATACTATTTTCTTTTTAGGCAATTTCTGGACGAACTCGTTTCGGACCCGAAGAAAAAGCTTCACACCACTTCTTAGCCTCTTTTTTTGATTCAGGATCATGGTGGTAGAACCAAGTCTCATCCACAGTGATGATTCAATGCACAAAATCCACTTTATCCTTCCGAAAAAGCTCTAAATGTTGCCGAGAAACTTGCATTCGAATGCGTTTTTGTTCCATTTTCAGCGAATGTGGTACTCATTTTGCAAACAGGTTTCTCAAACCCAATACTTCAGTCAAAATATTGGTTATACTACTCAATGAAATGGCTAGGCCTTTTACTAAATATCTTTCAGTGATTCGACGAGTTTTCAATACGATATTTTTTTTTAAGGTTTCAGGTTTTTTGACGTTTTTGACATGGATCGTCTTGAAGGCTAGTACGACCACGTTTAAACTCAGAAACCCCCCTTTAAACCCCCTGATTGAAGGCAAAGAGTCCTTATACACGTTCAACATTTGTTCATAATTTTCCTTTGCTTGTAAACCTTC
This sequence comes from Anopheles cruzii, assembly GCF_943734635.1. Classification (NCBI taxonomy): domain Eukaryota; kingdom Metazoa; phylum Arthropoda; class Insecta; order Diptera; family Culicidae; genus Anopheles; species Anopheles cruzii. The sequence continues at coordinate 660 of NW_026456409.1, read as the reverse complement.
CAAAAGTAAAAATTAAATCACTTCACGATACTTAATTTTTTCATTGTAAAAAATACTATGACTCGTCGATACTAAATGGCTTGTAAAAAAAATATTAAGTGATCGATTGAAATGAAACTTCACATACGTTCATATGAAGAGTGTACCAATATAACAAAACAAAAAGTAAGCTCGTAGCAGCGCTCTCTCTTACCAACCATACCAACTTATTGAACACCCTAGTACTTTTTTGTGCCCGGCGTCCGAGTACGGGTTGCACTTCTGTGATGTGATGGACGACCGTTTCCGTTTCCGTCTCTGCCTCCTTCTTTTTCGGTTTTGCTTCGCCACTCAGTGCCCTAATGAGTTGGTTGTGTGCTTTGGCTACTCACGCAAACCTCATTTGTTACGATTAAAATGTGTGGACTCACGCGGGTCAGGCGACGAAACTCGCGAGCGGGAGACATCCTTTCGCGAGGCACCCACGGGTTAGTCATTTATTCTGTCCGGACCCCCCCCACCGAAAATTGGGCCAGAATTCAACCCCTTGAAGCGACCCGACCCACCTGCACCCACCTCTCCAGCCTTAACTCTCGGTCGCTCCAACTGGACGCGTCATTTTTGTACCCCCTCCCCCCCCCGGCAACAATCGCAGAAACGCCGACCGGCAACAACGGACGG
>NW_026456408.1:0-2739 GCF_943734635.1 Anopheles cruzii | reverse complement strand
GATGACAGGGAACAAGTGGAATCCCGGGTATCGGGTATCGTAGTGTGTGCAGACGGCACACATATTAAAATAATAGCGCCGAAGGACAACAGGGATCAGTACTACAATAGGAAAGGATTTTACAATTTAAACGTGTTGATGGTAAGAACGATGTGAATGATTCCAATCATAGCTTTCTATAAAAGTGTTTCTTTTATATTTAAAGTTTTGTGACCATACAATGGCTAGGTACAGTGGAGCAAATCATGATGCTCATACATGGAGTGTCTCTGGCGTAGATAACTTTTTCGCCGAGAAATATGGAAGTGGGAATAGAGTTTTTAAAGTACTGGGTAAGTAAAATTTTGCTTACAGCAGGTGTCGTATTGCACGTTAAGAGAAACATTTTGTTGTACGAACATTCCATTTTTAAACGTTCCATGTTACTTACAGTTGGTTCCGCCGAAAAGAAATGCAACTATAAATTCTCCGGAAGCTGTGTATAATAACTCTCACGCAAAGACAAGAAACATTATCGAACGAAGTTTTGGTTTGTTAAAGAACAGGTTCAGGTGTCTGCTAGGAACGAGGCAGCTCCATTATGCTCCGGATATCACGAGAAGAATAACGAATGTATGTTGCGCTGGGGATCGAGCCTCTGATGCACAGACGGCGTGTGGCCCAGAGCTGCTTCATTGCGGGACTGCTGCTGGGGAAAATCAACGCGCCGAGCCTACTCTCGCAACTGCAGCTCTACGTGCCCTCGAGGGTGCTTCGATCCTCGCAGTTCCTTGCAGTGCGTCGAAGTCGATCTGCGTACGGTGATAATGAACCCCTGTCTAGTGCCATCCGTCGCTTCAACGATGTGTTCGAGTGTTTCGACTTTAATATTACTGTAGCTACGTTTCGTGATCGTATTGGTTATGTTCGTCTTAGTTGAATGCCCTTGAGTGTTAAATTGTCGTCCTCCCTGGGCTCAGTTAGGCTTCATTGCCCGTTGAGCCTCAACTACCAAATAAATAAATAAATAAATAAATAAATTACACCAGTTTTGTATTTCCGAAAATATGATAGATCAGCAGATCTCGGCTTTTTTGATTCATTTTGTATCAAAAAGTAAATAAGTAATTTGTCATTAAAACAATCTTGTTAAGTATTACAATTATCAACTCTTAGGAAGCATTGTTGTTAGTTAAGTATTATTAGGGAAAAATAATTCATATATTCTCTTTCGAAATAATTCATATATTTTATGTCTTAATACTTTCAATAATATTCTGCAATAACAATGTATTCGTCTTCATCTCTGCTGTTACAAGTGTAAATGCTTCAATGCATGAATCTATTTTTTTTGTAAAAACCTCCATCATCGCTTCTTGGCTTTTTATAAGCTTTGCATCCGATTCAATCTTAAGTTTCATAGTATCTATCAATTCTTGGTTCTGTCGAAGAACCTTCTCCGTATTCTTACGTCTTCTTTTCCTCATAACCGGAACGCCAGCTTGTTCGTTCGAGACGTCCTCGATTTGCATTTGCTCAATCTCCTGGTTTGCCTCCGTGTTTAGCTCCGTGTTTGGTTCCGCGTATCCGAAGGTTGCGACTCTGTTTCCGGTGATGGTACGTTGCTGACTGGTCAAAGTCACCACTCTTTCTTCCAGCTCGCTGAGCGGTTTGGTTGTGTTTGGTCCTCCACCAGTAGCGATTAAAGCTGCTCTTTTCGCCCTCAGCTTCTTTTTTACGGCACATTTGTAGTCGAACCAAACCTTTTAAAAATAATCATAATAATAATAACAATCAACATTTAAACTTTTAAATTAACATGATTGAAGTATTATTACACTTACCCTTTTCCATATAGCTGTTGTTTTTATTGGTGGCCCAACTGCATTCAATTCCGTAGCTAGGTTGTCCCAAAACGCAGATTGGTCTCCTTTTTTGATTGCTCTGGCAATTTCGGGATCAGTTTCCATAATATCAACCATTTTGATGAATTGCCTGCGAGTGGTGCGCGTATCCGTATTCTTTAGGTTAGATGAGGTGAACTTTGATGGACAATGAGGGTAGGTGTGCTCATGATCCAGAACATCATACGTTGTTTGCAGCTGATGCTGGTCATCGACCTCTTCGTACTCTGATTTAATTACAATTGGGTTTACCTCTGCTTCGAATAAATCTTCAGGTATTTTGCCATAACAATTTTCTTGATGAACAGTAAAACACTTCTGATTCAAGTGTACATCCTTCGTTGCATCCGGAGAAGAAACTTCGGTTTTAATTGACAGTTCCGTGCCGAACGTTTGTTCGGCAGAGTGGGCAAAATGGTCTTGAGCCATTTCTGACTCGTTCTCCGCTGTGTTCTGCTCTTCTTTAAATTTATCGTCCAAATCATTATTTCGATTGCATCGCCAGCGAAACAGATCCGTCTTTTTCGAACGCGCCTCGCACATCGTGCACAAATACGATGGAACTGCAGGTAACAAGTTATTCTGTAAAATATGAGTTTCATAGACCAGTTTTTCTTATGGAACAACGTGCGATGTCTGTTGTTAAAATTTTAGTACCTGTAGACCGGTACAATCCAAGCTACAATCCTGTTTGTACTTTCTATTTTCCGGATTCGCGTTAGAGCACTTGCACTTGCAATTGTTTATTAAACAAAGGTTGCTTCAATGGTTTTCCCTTTTGACAATCCTTCGAATTTTGACAGCTCCTGGGCGTCGAAAATTCGTAAACAACGGCACTCCTGAGATCCTCTTCCTG
>NW_026456407.1:0-2740 GCF_943734635.1 Anopheles cruzii | reverse complement strand
GGAAAAAAATTGGAAATCTAAAAAAACTTGCCTCCAGGAGGCAAGGGCAAGCGGGTGCTCGTCCTGGTTTGCCCCTGCCCGGAGGCGAAGATTAAAATTTAAAGTAAACCGTTCAAAGTTAAAGGTGAGAGCTAAAATTTAATTTGTGGTGAAAAACGCCACAGTCGGTCGCAGGTCATGGAGTGTTCACGAAGTATGGATCGCCCACAGGATGTGATTCGTTGAATGAAATCGCATTTTTACATTACGATCAACTGCAGCACCTATCGTGGCGTTAGTGGCTCGACAGACCCGACCGCGAAAAACTCTGCCAATCCATTTTCACAATCCTTTTTTGATCTCAGTTTTTCATCACTCAGGAAATTTTGTAATGCCTGGAAAAGGTGTCAATCGATTGGTGCAAGGTCCGGACTATACGGTGGATGCGTTAAAACATCCCAAACAAACTCCCGGACTTTTTGGCGAGCCATTAAAGACGTCTGTGACATTTCGTTGTCCTGTTGGAACACAACACCTCTTCCTTTGGCCGATTCTGGTCGTTTCTGGTCAATTGCTAGCTTCGAACGGTGCAGTAATTGACAGTAGGGATCTGAATTTAGTGTTTAGCCAGACAGAAACAGCTCATAATAAACAATTCGTTTCAAGTCCCACCCAGTAACCCAGTAAAACCTTCCTGGCCGTGAATCTTGGTTTGACCAGCGGTTCAGCTGCTTCACCACGCTTAGACCATGATCATTTCCAGACAGATTTATCGTAAGTGACCCATTTCTCATCCCCAGTACCCATCCGTTTAAGAAATTGGTCGATTTCGTTCCGTTTGGCAAAAATTTCGCAGATGGAAATTCGATCCATCATGTTTTTCGACGTCAATTATTGTGACACCCATACATCGAGCTTCATCGTGAATCCAGTTTTGCGCAAATGGCTTAAAACTGTCTGATGCTTAATCTTTAGCTCCTGGCCGATGCTCTGGTTACTAACATTCCGATCAACTTTGATTATGATTTTATCCAGGTTTTCTGTGATTTTATCGAGGTTCTCGATGACAGGTCTGCCTGGGCGAGGTGCATTTATATAATCGAAAATAACTGAAACGGGTTGGCGGAACCAAAATCGCACCCAACTAGCTGTTAGAGTATCGGCAGCATAAACACCATGTAAAATTTCAGTGGTCTAGCTTGAATTTTTGCCTCTTTCAAAGAAAAGTTGTAAAATATACCGAATTTTCTCCGCGTTGACCTCCATTGTTAACACCCTGTAACGCACGAACGAATGGAACAAACAATAAACAGTGAAAGCATCTTTTTAAGTTTAAAGTATCAGCTTTTAAACGAGCGTAAGCTTGAAACTTTACGATCGATACTTCACGAGATATCGATCACTAAAAGTATCTATCGTGAAAAACGTCCATGACTTTTTCCCCTGACTTCACAATACTGTAAGCATCAGAAAGAGTGTGAGCTGAAAACTTATGACCATAACTGCCAACACCATATAAACAGAGTAGATTCAAATAACTCGTGAAATTCTGAAGAAAAATTAGGTAAAGAAATCATCGATGATCGATGGCTTTCACACGGTAATGCTTATTCGCACACGTCGTTGATTGCTGGGCGATTTGTCGCAGACAGCCTAATCTGTGCGTTCAATCATTTTCCAGACAATACTCACCGGATTTAGTAACATGTGATAGTTCACTAATCTGAACTATTAATATGATGTTATCCTAGGAGATTTATTAGTTGTTGAAGGCGTTTCCATGTTCAACCACGGCAAAAGTGTATCGAAGAGATTACTTGAAATAGAGCAAAATATAATTTGAAAGAATATTCCAATAGAAACCATATTTTGCGATAGTAATAAATCGATAGTGTTAATCGTCACTCTACTTACCCCACATTTGCTATTACTTATGTGTGTGTGTTGATCGCGTAAGTTGATCAAGGTCCATCCAAATCCTTCGAGAGTGGCTCGGCATTGGAAAACAAATCCTTCTTAACGAGTGCTCCAGCGCCGTGGAGCGAAGAAAGTGTGCTTTTCGGTACATGAAGTAGTGCTTACTCTACCTTTAAACCCGATTTTTTTTGCGAGCGAGCTACTTCAAGAATGCCTCCATTGTGTCGCGTGGGGAGAGGGGGCCTTCTGAATGGGCCGCTGGCACTTTCTATTATGTGTGCCGGGCCCCTAATCACTGCGAAAATACAACGAGCATCATCATTTGCCACATTATGCCGACGGGCGTTTGGGGGCGAAAATGGCCGCATTGTCCAGCCGCATGGGCCATGGGCCCTCTGCTGCGCCCTATTGTATCGGGGGGGGCGGGGGCCGGTGTGAAGTGAAAAGAGAGACACACACACACGCGCGCGCGCACCCGCGCTCGCCCTGGATAAGCACTGATTTATATTAATGACGTGCCCGGGCCGTCTCCTTGCGGCACAATGGCCGGTGGTGGTTGTTGAGCCACTGCTCAACGTCAACACGCCCCAGCCGCCCAGCGCTGCAACTCCACACACACACACGGAGATAGGCGCATTATTCAGTGAAATGTACTACAACTCAACGACATCGGTTCAATCGGCGAGTCACGAAGCCCACAGCATCAACGGCCGGCCGAACACGGCAACGGAAGCACGCCTGGCAGCCTGGCAGTCAACAACCGCATAAGTCTTGGCTAAAAGAGGAAAGCGGCAGAAAAAAAAGCACGGGACGAAGGCCCTTACAACTATCAGGCCAAGGCTAT
>NW_026456406.1:0-2740 GCF_943734635.1 Anopheles cruzii | reverse complement strand
CGCTGACCTCCGAGCCAGACTCCAAAACCTTGCATCATGTTTCATTTGTATTTAGCTTGTTGTCTCCCCCAGGATTTGGCCACGACTGTGTCTGGCTTACATTTCTTTCTGAATCATTTAGCATAAGCATGATTGATATCTTTCAGCAAAAGTCACCGTCTTGCGTCGTGCTTTCTTTTTGCAATTCCCCTCACTGAGCTTATGCTGGCATTTGGGTCTGTTTGAAAAGAAAAAAAAAATTCAAGCCTCTGGTCAGATGATCGACACCATTAAAACTAAAAAGTCAAGTCTAGGAACACCAACAAGACATCGTTTTGTCCGTTTGCTGTGTTTCCTTTTCTTTTTGATTGACATCCGCAGATAAGTTGATTTGACGGGCGACCGGACTAGAAACCGGGAGACATTTTGTGGACTTTGTTCTCCGAAGGTTTATTATCGGCCTAAGGATGCCAATATCCGTCTAATCGCTTCTTCTTAAAGCCCCCCATTACTGGGCAGAAATGGACAACTTGACGGAATCTGGAACATAAATGGCGAAATGTGTTACTCTTTGAGGTCTTTTTTATCGTGCCAGTTTCATAGGCCGATCGTTCTGTGTACCCATATGATTTCGATTGCCCACCAGTCTGCTTCTTCTGTACTTCTATTTTTAACTAGACCCCTCTCGATCGGTCAGCGTAGATCATGTTCGTGAAGCTCGGTGGCAAAGAGTAGTCATTTGGGAGATCGTGTGTAAAAGAAGTTTTTCGATTCGAGAGCGTAAAATTCTCCACCGGGATGGGTGAGAACACTGTTTGTACACCGAAAAAAAGAAGCCACACAAAACAACTTCCTCCTATTTGCGACTCGTCGGCCCGTGTCGGGGTCCCAGGCAGGCGTTGCGGCAGTCTTCTTGAGTGAAGATAAATGTACACCACCATGGCCACGCACGTACGAAGGGCGTTTGTCGTTTGGGTGCCACAACGGGCGATGGATAGCGGTGCGGAGGATAAGCCTTATTTCGATTGCCATGTGTGGGTATTGCCATTGCGTTCGAGATGAAACTCGAAGGAAGCCAAGCGTTAAGGAGCCACCGGGTTCGGAGGGTGCAGGGTGGATGCTGGGAGCCGGTGGTAACGTCCAAACAACCAGACGGTCCCCCGAAATCGGCTGACCATCGTCCGACGCAGACCGGCAGCCTGATGGGAAGCGTTGTAAGATGGTTTGAATGATACGCAAAAAAAACGATCTTGAAGAGGTTCGGTTCGTGCACCCAGCGCGAACCTGGACCGGTCGATCCTACCCGTTCGTTGGGATGCGAACAAATTTTCGTCGCTATATAAGTCCGGTCCAGAGTCACGGATACTCACAGTTTGGCTTCTGCCCGTAATCAGTGAGCAACACACGAGTTCCCCTAAGCGGTAAGTAGTTCACCAGCCGGCGGATTCCTAAAACTGCCCCACAGACGATCGCGGTGTGTGGGCAAAGGCATTAGCGAGGTGTTGTTAAAAAGTTGGAAAAGTGATACCATTTGAAGTCGAGTGAAAGGCTTGGGAGAAAGGTTGCCAGTTCTTTAGAATGGGACCGACAGTTTGCCTCGGGTTCGTCACTTGATAAATTGCTCGACGTTGGGCGTTGCAGTCTTTCATTAGCTAAGACAGTTATCTCGCACGCAATACAGCTAATTGAACGGCGATAGCGGCTGAGTGGTTAATTGTAGCTCTGCGAACGATCGCAATCGGTTCCACGCAGTTCAGATTGCGTTCGGGCACGCACAATCGGAAGTGATAGTTTGTGTGGCCAGATGAATGCGATTTATATCTCGGTTCCTTACTTCTTCTGAGCTCATTCAAGTTGCGCCTTCTATCGTTGTTGAAGTAGTTATTTACAATTGTTGTTCGCGTGACAAACTGGGCCCCGTGTTGGAGTTTGTGCGAACGGTGTGGCCGTAAAAGTAGGGATTCGGTGTAGAGCGCCGTCACAATCACAGTCAGTCATAACTGCCACTGACTCATCACTTATCGGCTGGGCTTACTTCAAGTGTAGCCGTGTCTGGGTACGCTAATGTTGCCCCTTTTTCTATTCCCTCCGACCCGACCCGACCCACAGAAGACCTTAGGTGACGTTTTAAGGCCTTAGGGGATTGTAGCTGTATTGTTTGAAGCTCATTGCTATTGTTGAAGTCTTGGCTAGTAGACAACCCGTTGGGGAGTTGCCCTTTGTACGCGACAGCGATCGGTGGATAGTATATAATTTAGTTATGCTAAACCGTAGCGACGCAAAGATCCCCATTGCCTAACAGGGCTTTATTAGTGGCACGAGGCTCTGTACGTTTTGCGTTGTGAGCTGCCATCGTGTGATCCAAGCTAGTGAGTGTAACCGTTGCTTTCTACGATTCTCTTTTCGGTTAGCAAATCGTTTCTGCAAAGATGAAATTCTTCGTCGTCATTGCGCTGGCTTTGGTAGCCGCAGTTGCCGCCCAGGATAAGTACACCACCAAGTACGACGGTGTCGATCTGGATGAGATCCTGAAGTCCGACCGCCTGTTCAACAACTACTACAAGTGTCTGCTGGATCAGGGCCGGTGCACCCCGGACGGCAATGAGCTGAAGCGCATCCTGCCCGATGCACTGAAAACGGACTGTGCCAAGTGCAGCGAGAAGCAGAAGAGCGGCACCGAGAAGGTGATCAACTATCTGATTGACAACCGCAAGGACCAGTGGGAGAACCTGCAGAAGAAGTACGACCCGGAGAACATCTA
>NW_026456405.1:0-2740 GCF_943734635.1 Anopheles cruzii | reverse complement strand
CCGCTTGCCGACGAGTGAGTTTCGTCGTTCCCACAAGAACCAAGCCAGCACGTGGGCCGACGGCCAGGTGTAGAACGAGTAGCCCGGCAATGGGAGCTATGGAAACCGCGAATATAATATAAGCGTTAGTGGCGGCTACTGCTTTGCTTTTGTATCACCCCGTCGCATGCGTGCGACGAAAGCTCGCTTTTTGACACTCCGAGCGTCAACGGGGCCAAATAAACAAAAACACGGGGCCTCCTGGTGGCCTACGCTTTTTATGCTTACCTCGGGGATCAGAATTTCCAGCTTTTCTCCACCCTGCGCAGTGCCGTTTCTGGATTTACTGCCAAAAACAAACCGTTTTATCTGCTCGCCATCGTTGTCCATCTGCTGGAATTTGGTCATTTTCGTCCAAACTGTGTGTTTGGCACTGGGGACTTTGACAGCAGCTTCTGCTGCGGAAGAAGGAAAACTGTCAAAAGGTACCGCAAAATTGTAAACAATTCGTAAGCGAACGAATTTATCAAATCTCTGCACAGAAATAGACGATTACAGTGAAAATGGAAGCTTCGGCATTTATTAAGCAAGAGGACGGTGTTGAGTGAGTTGGTATAATATAAGGATTAACAGGTATAATAGCGAATTATTTTCCAGAAGCGCAAAAGTATGTCGATGGTGCCTCTCGGCCGATGATGCTTTGAAGCCTGTATCGAACGACAAATCAGGACAATACAAACTCCAAAAACTCTCCGAATGTACCGGTGTTCAGGTAGGACATTTGTTAATACAGACATCTCACCCTGAGACAAGAAAGACTGTTTTATGAGACTCATATTTTTACAGGTTAAGCTCTTACCTGGAGTTCCATTGTATTTGTGCACGATGTGCAATTCGCGTTTGAAAAAGCAAAACACAGTGAACAACGGGACAGATATCAGTAAAGACCAGCTTGGCCACTCTGCCGAACAAACGGTTGGCACAGAATTGTTAATCAAAACTGAAGTTACCACACCGGATGCAGCGCACGATTTGCACTTGCTTCAGAGGAGTTGTACAGCTCCTCAAGTAAATGGGACACCTGAATATTATGGCAACCAATCATTCGAAGCAGAAGAAAACCCAATTACAATCAAATTGGAGTATGTAGATATCGATGAGCTGTATCGGCTGCAAACGAATGCTATATTGGATCATGAGCACGACGACCTGCGAACAAATCCTTTAGAATTGGTCTGTCAGGATCGAGAAAATCACTCTATCTCGAATAACATTTGTGCAGATGACACAGAATTGTTAATCAAAACTGAAGTTACCACAACGGATGAAGCGAAGCATTTACATTTGAATCAGAAGTGTTTGAGTGTTCATCAAGCGAACAGGACATATGAATGTTGTGGCAAAATACCTGATGATTTATTTGAGGCAGACGAAAATCCAATTGCAATCAAATCAGAGTACGAAGATGACGATGAGCAGCATCACCTGCAAACAACGAATGGTATTTTGGGACAGGATAAACTCAAAAGCCATCGCAAAAACATAAAGCACCAATGCCCACATTGTTACGCATCATTTCCAGCTTTAAGTAAGTTAAAGAATCACATACGGAGGCACACTGAGGAAAGGCCATACAAGTGTAAGTTCTGCCACAAAGCGTTCAGGGCATCAAGCGATCTAGTAAAACATTCGATAATACACAATAAGGACCAACATCATCAGTGTCCTCATTGTTCATCAAGTTTCGCACGCTTACCTAGCCTAAAGATCCATATCCGCACTCACACTGGCGAAAGGCCATACCAGTGTAAAGTCTGTGACAAAGCGTTCCATTCGTTGAGCAATTTGGCACAACATTCTAAAATCCACAACAGGGACGAACACCATCAATGTCCTCATTGTACTGCCAAGTTTCCACGGTTATCCGTATTAACGGATCACATTCGTACTCATACCGGCGAAAAGCCGTATGTATGTAAAATATGTAACAAAGCGTTCCCTTCATCAACCGCACAATCGCATCATTTGAAAATCCATAAGGATGAACAGCATCAGTGTCCTTATTGTTCATCAATGTTCGCAAAGAAATCTGGCCTGAGGAATCACATTCGCACTCATACCGGCGAAAGGGTATTCCAGTGTAAAGTCTGTGACAAAGTGTTCACATCATCAAAGAAATTGACAGTACATTCGAAAATTCACAATAAGGGCGAAAGGACATACCAATGTAAAATCTGTGACAAAGCCTTCCATTCAAAATACACACTGTCACAACACTCGAAAATTCATAATAAGGACCAACAGCATCAGTGTCCTCATTGTTCAGCAATGTTCGCAAAGACATCTGGCCTAAGGAATCACATTCGCACTCATACCGGTGAAAAGCCATACCAGTGTAAAGTATGTGACAAAGCCTTCCATTCGTTAAGCAATCATGCAAAACATTCGAAAATTCACAAGAAGGGTGAAACTCATTAATTTCTTCGTTGTTCATTCAAGTTATGGTTAGAATAAGTTTCAATTTTGTATCTTTGAATACTAAAATGTATGAATTCGGCGATAGCAGTTAGCAAAATCCGAATCTGTAACGATCAGCTCAATAAAATTAATTTTCCTTAGCAACTGGGTTTTAAATAAAATAAGAAATCTTTTAAGCAATGGCCCAAGAAGACTCTTCTGTCGTTCTAATCACATGACCATGATCCATCAGGGCACGGTGAGCTACACTAGAGTAAGATCGTTGTGCAGCGCACACAACTCG
>NW_026456404.1:0-2740 GCF_943734635.1 Anopheles cruzii | reverse complement strand
TTACGAATCGCAACGGGGTAAGACCTTTTTGTCTTTTAGCGCCACGCTCCACGCTCCAGCCTCGTGCAAAAATTGTGTAATACCGCGTGTAACTGTGTAATCCACGGCAAATAAAGCTGCTCTAAGGAAGGGTGCCTTCCCCCCAACGAAAATTCGTAACAGACGGGGTTGCTTTATTGGAATTCTCTGTGATACGTCCGTTTGGCGGAGCGTTGGCAGTTGGAGAACGGGGTTTTTGAACTATTGTCACTCTTATCACTGTCCGCCGCCGTCTCTGTCTTCTGCTGGACCAACGTTTTGTACCAAACTCCTTCTTAACGGTCCACACACTACTGGGGACTTAAGACTGTTCTGCTCGCTGCCAGTGAAGGTACTGTTTGAAGCGGGTTGCTATCGGTCAGCTGATCATATCATTGCGTTCACGATGAGTATCTTGCCGGCCGCCAAACATGTTACACACAACATCAATTATGGACTTGCTCCAGGGCGAGGCCTATGGCCATCGGGAGAGTCGGGAGAGAAATCAACGACCTCCGCACGGTACGGGAGGGGCACACTAACTTCAAGCTCCTGATCAGGCTGGAGATACCGATACAGATGGCGTGGCCCACGCGGACATGCCGCTAAAGTGGTCGTACCTGCGTACTGGGCCTCGACTTGGCCGTGCCCTAGCAACACGATTGCCGTCGCGATAAGGGCAAACTTCGGAGCACGCATGGCTGAAGACACTGACCACTGACTGACCGATCACACTAAGGCACTGCTACTGCTCGCCAACCGAAGGTTGCACGTGGCCGAAGGGGCTGGGTTAGAGTTGGCGTTCTATCCTGACGGCCTCAAGGCGGTACGCGGCACAGTAAGGCGAAAGGTCGGATGCTTCACGAAAGCTCAACTGATTTGAAACTGCGAACGCGCGAATCCTTTTATACGCTCGCCGCCCCGACACTGCCCGTTATCACCGCGACGACCACAACGGCGCCGTTATCTCGGTGTTTTTCCTCTGTTGCCGTTTGGCCGAACCGGCATTCGACGAGACACGATTTTCCCATAAGTGCTGCGCTACGCAAGACTTTTCGCCACCTTCGCCACCTGTGCTGCTTCCGCGGCCCCCCGAAATTATGTCGAACTTTCGCTTCGCGTAGGTCAGGATGGGTGAGGATGGCAAAAAACCGACGCCAGACCCAGGAGTTTTCAACAGATTTTTGTTTCGCCACTTTTGTTTGTTTCCTGTTCCTTCGTGTGTTCCCCCCAGGTAGGCGGAGACGCGCGCCTCGATGGTATCGGTGGAGTTGTAGGGCTACGCACTCGCAAAGATAAAAGCGATCGAGAGAGAACGGAAAGCCCGAGGGGGGATAGGCACCGCACCGAAAGCTGCGGTGTGTAGAAAACGGTGGCAAAGTCATTCATAAATTAAGGTATGACGAGGATGAGAAAAGTACGTCAAACGGTGAACATTTCGCGCCCGCTACCAGACATGTTTTCCGGCCCGCGTGACGTGCGGTTGACTCTCCATCTCGAGGCGTTTTCCGTTGGGAGCATGGTTCCTCGGTGTGCAGCGGTCCGAGTGACTTCATCACCAAACGCAAAGCAAACAGCAAACGATGCTCGTACGTTTGTAAAACAGATAAATCGATGTAGCATCCGCCTGCGGCGGATCGATCAAAATGTGCCGCGTGTTCCCGTGCTGCTCACCTCAGTTCACGATAAGAACTTTCGAATCGGTGTTAAAACAACTAGGTGAACTGAGTTTTGGAGGACCGTTGTTTCGGTTTCCCTTGTTGCGAGGTTAGGTGTTGCGCAATACTCCCATTGTGGAAGGTGTTTTTGTTGGCGAGTTGGCCACATTTCGCAAGAAGTTGAACATTGTTTACTGAGCTGTAGAAGCAATCTCAGGATCGGTCCGGACGTCAAGGTCTCCACCGAAGGAATGTAGGCGAAGGTTGACTCTATTTTCTTTCACTTTAAAAAAACATTCATTTACCTTCATTGCTCTGCCCTTTATTCTAAAACTGAATCTCTCCCTGGGCTCGTCAACTCTAAACTGGGGTTTGCATAACATCTTGGTAATGCCTTTGACTTATGCTTTTATATTTTGTTTCTGACTCAAACACATGTTCGTTCTAACCGCCATCCAGAATAGCAAAAAGTACATGAACAAAGCAAACAATTAAAGTTTTTAAACAATCGAACTAAATTCTGAAAAAAACACGTGAGCACGATACGATTTATTCAGCCGGTTGCTCAATGTTGCTCAATAGTCAAGACACATGTACTTCGCGTCATGGCCGCAAAGGTGGCGCTGCAACACTAAACTTGTGGTTCTATTCTCTGCTAATCAGCGCGAAAAGCACGTGCGTTTTGAACTTCATTTTATCCGCCCGCTCGTGCCTCACCACTCGGTGACGATCAACACCGGGGCCGCACCGGTGCGAGCGATCGAGAAACGGTTCGTCAGCATCCGAATCAATGTGCCACCGTGTGACAGTCTCGCTTCCGGTGGTGGTCCGGTGGCGGTGGTGGCACGGGTCGCAGTGGTGGAAGCAGCACTAACAACAGCAGCAGCAGCCGCTGCTCGTCGGCCGTTTCTAGTCCGATCGAAGACAACATCTACAACATCACCAAGTAAAGGACCGGCGGAACTAGGAGGGGTAGGACAGCGCCCCGGGGGGGGGGGGGGGGGGGTAGTGTACAGGAGAAGGCCTACCTTTCTTTTGCGTTGAACAGTTGTTGGAAACGACGA
>NW_026456403.1:0-2742 GCF_943734635.1 Anopheles cruzii | reverse complement strand
ATCTCCGGCGCCGTTTGGCGGGTCAACAAGGCGAAACAATTGATCGGTTTCGAAAGGGGTGGCACAGGCACTCGACCGGCGGTCGAAAGGCTGATTGAGACGTCAAACGGGCGTTGATTTACGCGAGCCACGCCGTGTGTGGTGTGTGATTTGCTCTAATTTGGTCCATCAATTTTTAATTCCCCTAAATCGAGGAAAACAACATGTGCACCTTCGTGGTGCAAGAGGGAAAAATGGTAAACATGGTTGGTTGGTTTATGCAAATACTGTCAAAATAGTTAGCTATTTAAAGAAGGGTTCTGATTTATGTTCCTTATAAAAGAGATAACCATACTAAAACATCAATTAATTGGAATACATAAGTATGACAAATTGGAACAAAATTGAAATCGATTAAAGCAAGAAACAATAAACTAGAGGAATCTAAAGTCCAATTCAAAAGTAACTTAAATCACAAAACTATAAAATAGGAGTTGGAAATAATCAAGAAATGCAAAATTGGGAACGAAATGTATAAAACTTAAACTATAAATGATAAAAAGGATAAAAATACCAACTAATTTACGAAAATTTAACTAAGCAAAGTTAGAGTCTAAAAAACATATAAACAGTTCGATAGTTCATTACCCACCGTCGTCATTAGCTTGCAGTTCCGGAAACTGCCACCGATGTTCCGATTAACCGAATTGATTTTGCAATAAATGTCCTCCGAAACTACACACACACACACAGATTCTCCTGCCGACGCGTTTAAGCAGACATCTGTGTGACATTTCACACGGCAAATATTTTAATTTGCATCTACATTTGCATGGCAGCCGGATGGCAGTCGCCGGCGCCACATACAGGCCGCCAGCCGGCCAATATTATAAATCCACAATCCTGGCAGGCATTTGCTGGCCACTGTGTTTTGGTGTGTGTGTGTGTGTGTGGTTCCAGAGATTATGGGCTGCTTATGCTGGTGCGCTGTTGTCGCTCGCCCGCCCGTCCCGCTGCATCCGGCCACCGGTGCCCACCGAGACCGCCAACGAGATTATTATTCAAATTTAGATCACTTGTCCAGGCGGGGTGGGGGAGAAGAAGAGCCACGGCCGGGCCACTGTGCCATCGAGGAGCTGTTTATTGAACGCCGTGAAAGTGCATCGAAAGTGTGGTGGCCGCCACCTCCGGATCCGCCCCGCGCCTCGACCCCCGGCTGCACTGTCTAATAAAATACAATATAATGCAAAATCTCGTTTTGCGGCCCGCCGTTTGTGGAATGCAGTCCGTGGCCGGGCGGCCAGGCGGCCGGGCGGGCCCGGTTTGGCCCGGTGTCCCGTTGCCCGTGACAACACAATTATAATCGTTTAGTTATAATTTACACAAAGTTTCATCCGCCAACTCGTTTGACGTGTGTCAAATCTCCATCAATTGAGTAATATGATAATAAGCGTCCAGTAGATTAAATTACCGGCCATGGCCAACCAGTCCGTGGTTCGTGGCTGCGGTATGTGCTCACACACACACACACGCCGAGAGACACAGATTCCGGTGCATACCGAAGAACCGGTCTCCGAGACCTGCCAGAATGCCATCCCGGCCGACCCGCGGTTGGCGGTGGCGAATTTTGGCGAATCGGAACACTCCGAACCGGACACGTCGGTTGACAGCTTTAATTATAATATTGATATAAATATTCCACTTTCGAAATAGAACTCTCCGTCCGATTACGTGGCTCATTATGTGGCTCACCGTTCGCGGCCACACCGAGCTGCCAATTTTTACTTCCATTATGGCTTTTTTGTTGCTTTCCTGTCGTCACTTGCAGTGGACTCATCGATTTTGGCACTTTTATTCGCTTCACGTTGATGCACTTGCATTATACTTTCCCGAAACGGTTCTGTTCCGGTTCAGTTACAATTTAGTTAACTAAGTGAAGTTCTAAGAAGCATTCTTGACGTATAAAATTACCAATCTGATGAATGACAGCCATCGAAAGCGAAAGAAACCAGCATTTTCTATATAGTGTGTTAATAACAAACGATGGTAAACCGAGAATAATGTAACCCTACTCGGGTTCGCAAAACCTGGCCCCGAAATGTTCCAAAAACTCTAGCCTCCCGTTTTGTATTCGCCGGCTCGGGCCGGTTTCTAATTTTTGCCATAAAATTGCACATTCAGCTAACTGGCCACCCAAATTCAATATTAGCCGTAACCGTGGCCGGGTCCTCCAGCCGATTGTGTGTCCCCCTCGCAACCCAATTTCCACGGCACCCATCCCCATCCCCATCCCCCACTCAGCCCCTGATTGAATTCCCGCCGGCCGTCGATAACTCCGGCCAAAGAAGTCATATGCACCATACGCGAACGGAACGGCCAGCGCAGCGCAGGGCACGGCACAAAAACTAAGTCATTGCCTCGGCTCAATCTAGCGCAGCGGAAAGAAAGGCGGCTACAAAAAGTGACCATTTACGACCCATCCTCCCAGGCCCGCCGACGCCGCTGCCGTGGAAAATTGCGACCGACCGGGGAAAAACCTTGCCGGAGGACCTTAAATGGCTTCTCAAAGTGCAGACACAGAAAAAAAGGAATACAGGACACAACACTCGCCGTGTAACGGAACGATCGGCGGATTGAAGGAAACACAAAAACGCTGCCCAACGGCCATCGCTGATCGCACTACGTCATTCCGTGTCCTCCGCGTCCGCGTTGGTAGTGGTGGTGGTGGTGGTGTGTTGGTCCTGGGTTGGTCCGGGCGCGCAC
>NW_026456402.1:0-2743 GCF_943734635.1 Anopheles cruzii | reverse complement strand
GATGACAGGGAACAAGTGGAATCCCGGGTATCGGGTATCGTAGTGTGTGCAGACGGCACACATATTAAAATAATAGCGCCGAAGGACAACAGGGATCAGTACTACAATAGGAAAGGATTTTACAATTTAAACGTGTTGATGGTAAGAACGATGTGAATGATTCCAATAATCGCTTTCTATAAAAGTGTTTCTTTTATATTTAAAGTTTTGTGACCATACAATGGCTAGGTACAGTGGAGCAAATCATGATGCTCATACATGGAGTGTCTCTGGCGTAGATAACTTTTTCGCCGAGAAATATGGAAGTGGGAATAGAGTTTTTAAAGTACTGGGTAAGTAAAATTTTGCTTACAGCAGGTGTCGTATTGCACGTTAAGAGAAACATTTTGTTGTACGAACATTCCATTTTTAAACGTTCCATGTTACTTACAGTTGGTTCCGCCGAAAAGAAATGCAACTATAAATTCTCCGGAAGCTGTGTATAATAACTCTCACGCAAAGACAAGAAACATTATCGAACGAAGTTTTGGTTTGTTAAAGAACAGGTTCAGGTGTCTGCTAGGAACGAGGCAGCTCCATTATGCTCCGGATATCACGAGAAGAATAACGAATGTATGTTGCGCTGGGGATCGAGCCTCTGATGCACAGACGGCGTGTGGCCCAGAGCTGCTTCATTGCGGGACTGCTGCTGGGGAAAATCAACGCGCCGAGCCTACTCTCGCAACTGCAGCTCTACGTGCCCTCGAGGGTGCTTCGATCCTCGCAGTTCCTTGCAGTGCGTCGAAGTCGATCTGCGTACGGTGATAATGAACCCCTGTCTAGTGCCATCCGTCGCTTCAACGATGTGTTCGAGTGTTTCGACTTTAATATTACTGTAGCTACGTTTCGTGATCGTATTGGTTATGTTCGTCTTAGTTGAATGCCCTTGAGTGTTAAATTGTCGTCCTCCCTGGGCTCAGTTAGGCTTCATTGCCCGTTGAGCCTCAACTACCAAATAAATAAATAAATAAATAAATAAATTACACCAGTTTTGTATTTCCGAAAATATGATAGATCAGCAGATCTCGGCTTTTTTGATTCATTTTGTATCAAAAAGTAAATAAGTAATTTGTCATTAAAACAATCTTGTTAAGTATTACAATTATCAACTCTTAGGAAGCATTGTTGTTAGTTAAGTATTATTAGGGAAAAATAATTCATATATTCTCTTTCGAAATAATTCATATATTTTATGTCTTAATACTTTCAATAATATTCTGCAATAACAATGTATTCGTCTTCATCTCTGCTGCTACAGTTGTAAATGCTTCAATACATGAATCTATTTTTTTTGTAAAAACCTCCATCATCGCTTCTTGGCTTTTTATAAGCTTTGCATCCGATTCAATTTTAAGTTTCATAGTATCTATCAATTCTTGGTTCTGTCGAAGAACTTTCTCCGTGTTCTTACGTCTTCTTTTCCTCATAACCGGAACACCAGTTTGTTCGTTCGAGACGTCCTCGATTTGCATTTGCTCAATCTCCTGGTTTGCCTCCGTGTTTAGCTCCGTGTTTGGCTCCACGTATCCGAAGGTTGCGACTCTGTTTCCGGTGATGGTACGTTGCTGATTGGTCAAACTCACCACTCTTTCTTCCAGCTCGCTGAGCGGTTTGGTTGTGTTTGGTCCTCCACCAGTAGCGATTAAAGCTGCTCTTTTCGCCCTCAGCTTCTTTTTTACGGCACATTTGTAGTCGAACCAAACCTTTTAAAACAAATCAACATAATAATAATAATCAACATTTAAAAAAACTATTAAATAAACATGATTTAAGTATTATTACACTTACCCTTTTCCACATAGCTGTTGGTTTTATTGGTGGCCCAACTGCATTCAATTCCGTAGCTAGGTTGTCCCAAAACGCAGATTGGTCTCCTTTTTTGATTGCTCTGGCGATTTCGGGATCAGTTTCCATAATATCAACCATTTTGATGAATTGCCTGCGAGTGGTGCGCGTATCCGTATTCTTTAGGTTAGATGAGGTGAACTTTGATGGACAATGAGGGTAGGTGTGCTCATGATCCAGAACATCATACGTTGTTTGCAGCTGATGCTGGTCATCGACCTCTTCGTACTCTGATTTAATTGCAATTGGGTTTACCTCTGCTTCGAATAAATCTTCAGGTATTTTGCCATAACTATTTTCTTGATGAACAGTAAAACACTTCTGATTCAAGTGCACATCCTTCGTTGCATCCGGAGAAGAAACTTCGGTTTTAATTGACAGTTCCGTGCCGAACGTTTGTTCGGCAGAGTGGGCAAAATGGTCTTGAGCCATTTCTGACTCGTTCTCCGCTGTGTTCTGCTCTTCTTTAAATTTATCGCCCAAATCATTATTTCGATTGCATCGCCAGCGAAACAGATCCGTCTTTTTCGAACGCGCTTCGCACATCGTGCACAAATACGATTGAACTGCAGGTAACAAATGAATCTGTAAAATATGAGTTTCATAGACCAGTTTTTCTTGTGGAACAACGTGCGATGTCTGTTGTTAAAATTTTAGTACCTGTAGACCGGTACAATCCAAGCTACAATCCTGTTTGTACTTTCTATTTTCCGGATTCGCGTTAGAGCACTTGCACTTGCAATTGTTTATTAAACAAAGGTTGCTTCAGTGGTTTTCCCTTTTGACAATCCTTCGAATTTTGACAGCTCCTGGGCGTCGAAAATTCGTAAACAACGGCACTCCTGAGATCCTCTTCCTG
>NW_026456401.1:0-2744 GCF_943734635.1 Anopheles cruzii | reverse complement strand
CTTCGGGTAACAGCGTCGCGCCGGAATTGTTCTGTAGGGCCGTTTCAGTAGCCATGGGTCGTTTTTCATGATGAAGTTTATGAAGAAAACTTTAAGATTATCACGAAACGTTCTCTTAGCTTTGTGATTTTTTTACGGAGGCTCTTGGAGCGCACATCTCTGGCCAAATGGGCAAATAGGTCACATCCTGTTGCAAAATGACCCTTGGTTGCAGTCAAATATTAGCTTCACTGCAACAACAGCTTACGAAACAGAGTTTGTTTTTCAGCCGACTCTGGGTTTTGTGCAAAACACATCACCTCACGGCCTCACCGTGTACCGTGATGCTGCCCTAATGACATTAATTAATTTATAATTATTCTATGCGCACTGCAAATGGCACAACATTCCCTGGCAGGCGCCCTGTCATTACCTTAAAATCCTACCGTGTCCGGACCGTCGTGACGAACCTGGGAACCGTTGGTTGGTCGAAAACAAATGTCGAAAATAGTATCATTTTCACGAGCCAGCGAGATCTTCTGCGCCGTCGCGGTCCGACCCCCCGAAGGTGCGGGAGGTTCATTTGATTACGATGTCATTGTTGCATTGTTGTGTGCGCGGCGCTTCTTCACACGTTTTCTTATCTGCCGTAATTTCGGGGAGGAATTTGTTTTGAAAATGGAAACGACGCCCCACCCTACGCCATATAATGGTGGTGGAAACACTGTTTTCCCGGCGTTGGCAGCTCGCAATATGAATCAAATAGGCACGGCCCGGGCCTAATGGGAGGCGTAGATTGCATCTACGTGCGGTGCACGATGGACACAGTGCTGCCAGCACAGGCTGGAGGGGCCAAACTAACAAAAAAATAATGGAAAATGGTTTCCAAACATCTTCAGATTAAATATCTCCGAGAATGCCTCGCGCATGTCAATTAGTGACGCGCTTGCGCATCATGACGGCACGCCACGGGATAGCTGGGTCGTGGCTGTGCCAAACATTGCCAGTACCTGCGGTTGAACCGAGTGAGATAATTATCTCGCTTCGCCTTATGCTAATTTTATTAAAAGCCACAGCCACCAGCAACGAAAAAAAAAACCCACTCACCCACTGGACGAACTTTTCTCGCTTTCCTTCAGCCTCGCTCGAGGGCAGCGGACCGATCGAAACAAGATGTCCGCGTCGGGTCGGATCGGCGGGTGGCACTCGGCAGGCAGGCAGGCAGGTGGCGATTGGCGTAATTGGTGAAAAGCAATGCTGTACGGTTTCACTCAATCATAAGTTCCTGTTCGTCGGCGAAGGAGCGCCAGTACGGACGGACGGACGGACGACGCTCTGCTGCCCATCAACGCGTCCGCGTCCTATTCCGATGCTTGGGTAAAGTTATTTGGAGGTTTCCTGGAGTTTACTTTCTCGTGAAATCTGTCGTGCTTGACGCAAATCTTCAGTCCCGACACCGGAGGGAAACGATTCGCCCGGGATTCGTTCGCTTGACGAGCTGTTTTGTTATTCGTATTTTTGGTGCCACTAATGAGGTGACAGGTTTAGCTATTTCAATTCTAGCGCAGTGTTAAAACATCTAATACCAGAAACATTGCAATTGCAATAGCCACGATCACTGTTGATAGTGTTGATTTATACCTTGTAAGTAACTGTAAGTATAGGCAATGCCATTTTTTTGGCGTTGCCTGTTTGCTATTTACGTAATAGTTTTTGCTGGCAAAGTTTTGAAGGTGAATGATCGAAATTCAAACTAAACAGTGCATAAAACAAAAAACAAGCTTTTATTTACAAAAAATATATAAAAAATTCGTCCATATTTATAAGTAAGTAACGTAGTTTGAATGGTTCGTTCGTCCAAACGTACTCAATTTCATGTAAACCGGGTGCCGGTAAATTTATGACGTGTATTAAAATAAGGTAAGCAAAGGAACAAAGAGCCAATATAAAATTAAATAACTTTAAACTCGTTCAAACCTGCACTGGGACCTATAATTTGTTGCAACAAGTTTTTGGTGCTGGATGTATGAGCAGAACATGAGAAATATTTAATTGGAATTTAATTAATTGGAAACGAAAATCATGCAATGCAATGGTACAATATGGAAAAGATTCACAACATTTTTTCGAATTGCTATATAATCAAGATTATGTTGACATTGTATGACAGCTTTATCCGAGATTTACTCCTGTTGGTTGATAGCATATTTCGAAAAAAGGTAGTTTGAAAGCATGAAAGTCACTAACAAGTTGTTAAATAATGTTTTTGATTCATTTGTTGCTTTAAGTATTTAACACTTCAAAACACCTTTGATAATTAACAGTCAATTCGGAAGTTTGTTAACAATGCTAAAGTGGCACTTCTAGTATCTTCCGATGGCTTCAAACAAACAGAGGAGTAATTTAATCCTGAAAGTTCCAGGAGAAGGAAATGTTAAGTGGGCAATGATGCCGCAAGCATTCCTTGAACATTGCTCAACAACCAACTCCCATCCGTTCGCCTAACCTTCTGCCTGCCGTTAACGAGGCAGAGGATTAAATATGTTCTCTTTTAGTTGATTGCAAAACTTTCGGCCCGATGTAGGGGAATCGGAAGAGCTGAAGGAGAAAAGGGAGGATTACACCGTTAAGCAACAAAACTAAAACGGCTACCGCGCGCAGAAAGCTCAACTAAATTTATCGTTCGGCACCATGTCAACCGCCGCACATCCGTTGCGTATCGCCGCATCGCGGAGCAAACAAATTAATTACTCTTTTACGGCTTC
>NW_026456400.1:0-2744 GCF_943734635.1 Anopheles cruzii | reverse complement strand
AATGATGTCAATCATGTTCAGGGCTTTACTTATGGCATCGAGGCGTAATATGTTAACTCTGCCGGCATGTGTTTGAGTTCTGAGTCCAAGTTCCAAGGTGGTGTGTTTCTGAAAAGTTGTAACTCAAGTCCCAATCCGCTAAAATTTTAATGGTTCCAAAATCATTCACAGCCATTAACGCTTATGTTTCATATTAATATTTCCCCCATAATTTTGCCCACCAAACGGCCGACTGTCCAGATCTGACAGGCCAATCGATCCCTTTGCATACCCCGACCACCAACGAGGGCAGAAATTAGCATCTTCCTGTTGGGCGGCTGCAGCGGTACGGTTGGTACTTGAAACCGGCAGCAAATCGGTACCGGTCCGAAAAGCCGGCGAGAAAGGTTCCATTCATTCATTTCGCCAAGCCATTATGACACTCTCACCGCCAGCCGGCCGGCCGGCGTCCAGCAGCCCGTAACATCACGCCGCGCTGGCGTCGGAACCAGTTCCGAGGACCGAAAAGGGCACCGGAAAAAGGCCCACCACTTCGCCAGGAGAGGGCGCGCACACACACACACGGGGTTCCGGTTTCCGTCCGCTCGCCACTTGTAATGTGATAAATTAAAACAGCTGATGAAGTTTGATCCCCTCGACGGACAGACGGCGTGGACGACGAGCCCTCCCTAAACTTCCCTGGCTCGCGAACGACCCAGAGGGTTCGGCACTGAATTCGATGACAATCAACAACACGGCGGAGAAGGTTGGCCTTCCAGCCTGCGTGCGCCGACCGGCTTTAACTGCCATTTTCCATCCTTAAATGCTACGCTACCGACCCTCCTTTCTCGATGGTTCGCCCGTGTCGAGTCGGAAACGATACCTCCGCGAACGGGGAAGGCTCTCCGGTAAGCGACCGGGTTCACTGTGTGTAACAATATTTTATAGACCATCTTCGGAACAAATTGATGTTAATTAGAAACATCGGCGCGCATCGAAACGTGATCCCGAAGGATACGCAAAAAACGCAACACTTCAAGTGGCAAGGACCAGCGTCACAAGGGGCGCGGATGGTAGACTGTTGCACGTTTGTGTCCTCGGAAGATCCTTTTCTTAGACGAAGACGACTTCAATGGTGTACCCAGCAGACGTAAATCAAAACAGATTCCCGGATCTGGGAAAAGGCTGAACGTTGCACGATGTGGTTTCGAATGACAAAGCAAACGACCGGTAATCGGCACGTTCGAAGGGTGCCGGAATTGTACCTTTTCTTGGCGGCCGACTTGCTTAATTCAAATTAAATTCCTTATGTTTCATGTAGCAGAGAGAGTTCGAAGGGGATGATAATAATCGTCTACAGTTTCCCGAACGCACATTTGACCCCCTCAGTTGATGAGATCAAACAGTATTCCAATTCCGGAGGTTTGCTCTGAAGAAGTGAAAATTATTTTTACAGACGAATAAATAAAGAATTTCTTATTCTGAGATTGTTTTTGTTGTGACGATATACAAAAATAGCAAAATACAAAGGGCATTAACCTTATGTTATTATTTGAAATGAGAGCCAAAATCGGGCTTCAATCAAATCAATTTTGCATGCTTCACTAGGCCCCAACCAACTGTCCCTTCATTGGCCACGCTTCCGTCAAACGTCCAATGTGTTTCGCTCTCCACTCGCCATTTTCCTAAAACAACGACCATAATGGAATTATTTATGAAATTAACTTCCCGAATACCTAATCTCATTAATATTTATTGATCCTTCGGCGGAATCCTGCGCCTCCCGGAGATAAATCCGATTTTTCATCCCTTTTGGCTGTCCAATGAGACCGGGTCACACACCGGGTGCCGTGCCGAATGGCGCATAAATCACGCCCCACCCGCACACACACACGGAACGAATCACAATTATACCAGTTTGATGCCAAAAATTTGTTCCGGATCAATGGACCAAGGCCGGTCGGTGAATCACGGTGACTCCCCTCCGAAAAACCCGGCAACACACACTCGCCCTCGGAGTTAGGAAATCGTTCACGCAGTTAAATTTGTTTTGATTTGCACGCCGTCCAGCTTTTCCGACCACTCGGATTTAAGACATTCTCAGACACGGACCCGGAACGATCCCGAGCGGAAGATTTCCTCAGAGAAAGAGATGCTACCGGTTCCTTCTTTGTCTCGACTTGGCTTGGCTCGACAACACAAAGTGGAATTAAATTTCAAACGATTCCGAACATTCAAAAAAACGGCCCGGAATAAAACCGATTCTCAAGAAACGCGCACGAGCGCGCCCAAGACATCAGCCTGGGCCGGGCGGGGCGACGTGGCAGCCAAGATTTATGAGGTGTTTTGTTGTGAAAACAGAGTGTCATGAGTGATGTGATTCCGGTGGCATTTTCGAACAACGGCGCACGCGAAAAGATACGGCGGCCGCGGCGGTGGCGGCAAAGATGATGGCGGCCGACGGCGGTTCGGTTATTAATTGCTCGCCCAGGTCGATGGCCACCCGGGCGGGACTCTCGGGACTCTACACAGCTCAACTGGCATGGCGCAACCATTTGCGGGCCACGATATGCGCCCGCTCCATTAGTCGCGCGGCGCCGATGAGAGTGCGAAGCTGACTTGGGTGCGGGAGGTGGATGCGGGTGGAAAATCTCCCGCATGAGAACCGGAACATGTGCCGTACGGTGGCATCACATTAGTCCGAACAAACACCACGAAACGAGACACACAGAGACCGTCGTCCGGGGCAGTCCGGAGTTCCGGAA
>NW_026456399.1:0-2744 GCF_943734635.1 Anopheles cruzii | reverse complement strand
TAGTACATCATACCGTGGTCGGAGTTCGTTCGTTCGTTATCCGAAATATCCTCCGGGTCACCGTCGTGCACGGTGCTCGAATCAGAGTTCGGAGTGTGCAGCGCTTTTGCAACGATCATCAGTTTGTTCTGCAGTAACGTCACGTTCAACGGACGGTCGACGATGTGGCGCGGATCGGGCGGTTCCTCCAGCCGCCCCCTTTGACTCCACCGGCCACGCGGTTTCGTGGCGATGCCACCGAAGTTGTTGCCTCCCTGGCTAGGACTGCTGCCGAGGACGGGTGATTTGCACTGATCTTCGGACCTTTTGCGTTTGGCCCACTGTAGCAGCTGGCCGATGTCGGCATAGCGATACCCGGGCACAACCGATGCCGGGTCTGTGAGCAGGAATGGTGAACGGTTCAGTGGTAATCCATACTCGCCCGGCGCGTTCCCGACATCCGCTGGCAATCCCTGGTTCGGCGGATGGTTCGGGATGACGCTCGTGACGGGGTTGGTGAGTTGGAGCATGCACGGGATTGGCCGGTGGCCCGAACGGAACGCCATAGTGATGATCATAGTATGTGGCTCCCGCCAAATGAACACACATCCGTCGCCGCAGGCCGCTATCAGATACTTGCAGTTGTCCATATGATTGCGCCTCGTTACCGGCTCACCGCGGCCGTATATTTGCGCCATGCGCTCGTTCGCGTAGTAGTCGTACAAGCTCGGCGTCTTGTCCGTGCAGGAGGTGGCGATGTAGACGCCGCTCAGATCGAGGCCCACCTTGATCAGGCCGCCCTCGTCCGATTGCGAACCCTTGAACGCTTTCGTAGGCTTCGCGTTCCGTGTGCTGTACACACATATGTTCCAATCCTGGCACGCGGTCAGGATGTGTTTGTCTACCTCCATATGGTAGAGCGTGTCCTTGCCCGAGCCGTTGTTGCCGCGCAGGAACACGTCGTTCTGGTAGTGGTGGAAGATGATGGGTTTGTCGGCACCGCAGGACATCATCTGGAACTGTTTGCCGACCCCGAGGAACTGCACGGGCATGATGCTACTTGAGTGGTCATCCAGCGTCTGCGGGATGCGGTGCTTCGTATCGCAGTCGAGGATGTGAACCAACCGATCGCGGCTGGTGCTGTCCAGCAGTCCTCGTATGATCTTTTCGTTCTCGTAATCCGGGCGCAGCACTTCCAATTCGTGCGCCCCGATTGTCGTAGTCAGCTTAGGGTTGCTGATATTGTAGATTCGAATGTCGCCGCTTCGGTCGCTCGTAGCCAATCGGCGGCTGTCGGGGGCAATCTTGATGCACCACACCCCGTTGCGCCCGTCGTAGCTGGCGTTCTTCTCCACCCCGTGGACCGGGTTGACCGTGTCGTGGGTGAAGCTCATCTCGTCGTCGATATACGGCACGTCCATCAGCTCCTTGCTGTAGATGTCGCGCCCGTCTACGTCCCACACGCGGTTCGAGTCGTCCGACGGGTGGATCATGAAGCAGTTGGGCGGCACTGAGGCCGCGTCCTTGCCGGAGCTGTATTGGTAACTGAATGGCACGGTTTCGACGCCCCGAATGCAGGCGAAACGGTGCAGGATGGCTTCCGGGACTGTAGCTTGCTGAGTCTCTCGAGGATGTCGATCCTCAATCCGTCGGATCTCGTCAGGGCGGATGGCATCGTCCACGGCGGTGCGTGCGGCATGATGGCAGGATTCCGGCACGTGCGTCGAGTGCAGGAGCTGCTGCTTCGCCGCTTGTCGCTGTTGCTCCGTGCACTGGCTAGCGCTTACGCCAACCGTGGGCATTCGCCTATCACACCGATCGCTGATCATTTCCGGCTGAGAGGCGATGCTAGCGTTTTGAGCGGCAGCGTCCCCCAGACGCTCATCGTCCCTTTCGCACCACGGCATCCCATTGGCACGGCGTTCCACTTCCATTGGCGCGGTATGTTGGGGTGGCGTCCCCTCGGTGCCGTCGGGGTTCTGTAGCCAGCACTCGATCTCGCCGCTCGTGCTCGTGGTGGACGACGCATTGTCAAACCTACAAGTAGAGTGGTTAACAAGGTTCCACTCGTTATTATTTACCGAAGTTTCCTTCTGTTGTATGCGCTCCATCAGTCGTCGCATCTCTTGACGATGTCGCTCCTCGATCTGTCGGATCTCGTCGGGGAGGACGGCATTATTCACGGTGGCGCGTGCGTCGTGATAGCCGAATTCCGGCATACCGTGCGAGCGTAGGAGCTGCTGCACCGCCGCCTGCCGCCCCTGCTCCGCTTGCTGGATAGCGGTTCCGAGTTGTACCAACATCTCCCTATCATAATAATCGTTGATCACTTTCAGCTGGTCGTTTTTTGCGGCAGCGTCCCTCCGACGCTCGTCCTCCATTGCGGTTCGCAATCTTTCCCACACCGGTTGCATGGGGTATGATGGCGGTAGCGTCGCGTGTTGGAAGGCAGGCTGGCGGCCATTTTCGGGGGCGCTCGGCGCATGTTCTGGCGCGGCACTCCGGTGTGACGTCTCCGCGGCGTCGTTGACCGCCCGCAGCCAGTCCTCCACGTCGCGGCTCCTGCTTGTGGTGGATGACGCAGCGTCCGAGTGTGCCTCTCGCAGCCTTTTTTCCGCCATCGCGAGCTGCCGTCTGGCGTCTTCGACCTCTTTTCTCAGGTCGGCTCGTTGACTCCTCCTGGTCTCCCGTGGGCTTCTGGTAGTCCTCATCCTTTCACTATCCCGGGACATACTCATTGCACACGAACTGGCTCAGGGCTGGCC
>NW_026456398.1:0-2745 GCF_943734635.1 Anopheles cruzii | reverse complement strand
GGGGGGGGGGGGCGTGTACGTGAAACTTTTACGAAAACTCCTCCGCTCTGCTCCTCCTCGGTGTGTGTGTGTTGACGTCGATGATACATGGTACATGTTATCGCCATTCTGCTTCGCCTCTCCTGAGGTACGCCGTCGGTAAGGTTGCATCACGTATGCGATTGACGTGTGTGTGTGTGTGTGTGTGTGGGCTGTGACCACATCACGGCAGGATTTCAAATCATTGCAGGCGCGCACTCGGACTGAACGCACCGATTGCCGACTCGAAACGGGGAGGCCGAAAAGCTGGACCCAATGGTACTGGACGTAGGCCGTTGGCATGCTCGATGGAACTGGAATTTTCATCGTGCTGAAAGCGCCATTACTCCTGTGAGAGTAGAAATCTTAAAATTGGAGCGCAGGAAATTAATTGGACGCTCCACAACTCCTGGCTGGCTGATTGACTGGCAGGCTCAGCAGCCTCACCCCAGGCGAACGCCCCGTCAAGCAGCCAATCAGGCCAGCGCTCCAGTCGGTGACTGATCCGGTCATGGTCTGGGAGCGTTCAAACTTCGTCCAGGTCCTTGCTGGAAGAATGAACATCTTGACACGAACCGCCCCGAACCGCTCCCAGGTGTATCGGTAACGCTCTCCTCTCCACGGCCACGGCCAAAGAACGGAAAAGTCAAAGACATAAGACCGAGTGGCCCCCCGAACAAACTTTAAGACGGCGGGAGACACTTAGCCCTAATCGCAGGCCGCAGCCACCCACCCGCCGCACATCGCGTCGCTGCCACGGGCAAAACCCCCGTTAATGCTCGGTAAGCGCAGTTGCCAACCTTGTTTACAGATTACTGTTGGCTTAAGTGCCAAAGTGTTGCACCGATCCGGAGCACGGAGGGTGATTATGTGACCCCCGCCAACTCTCTGACCCTACGAAACCCCTGCAAAAAAAAACGGACCCCTGCCAGGGAGAGCCAGGAATCCGGGCGACCCGACTCCGGGAGCCACGTGCCCGGAGGCCGGATTGTCGGTGCGCCGGCTTCACACATCGGCCCGCTGCTCCCGCTGTGGTGGTTTCTTAATCTTCACCCTCCAACACACCAGTACACCCCCGGCCCCATTAACCCCATCCCCGTCCCAGTCCCCGCCGAGCAGCCGAGCTCCTTTTGTCGTTGAAGGTTGGAAGCTCCTGCAAACAAATACATCGTATTTATCCTGCTAACAAGATCAAGAAAGTTAGCTAGTGCCACACACCTCGCCATCGCCATCGCCTCGCCCGCCGCCACCTAGAGTTGCCCGAATTTACAGCCACACACACACACACACACAGAGACTACAGGAGGAGGCTCCACAACTTCTACCATGGCTTGAAGACGCCCTCCGGTCCAAAGGGAGCGCGTTGCCGATATGTGCCGGTATGTCCTTCGTCCCGGTTCGATGCGTTCATGAGTGTTTGTGTGTGTGTGCTGAAACGTGCACGGAGTAAAGAACGTGTTGCTTCGATCCGATTAACCACCCGTGCACCGCCCCCCGGCCTACGCATCCCGAGCGCAATCCGCGATTTGTTTGTTTGTTTTGTTTTGTTTTATTTTTGCTTTTCTTTTATTTCGTTTCGGTTTGTGTAGGTCCTAGGCCCTAAGCAATCTCCGATCCCAAAGCCCAAAGATGCCACCGAAACGGACACTCCAGGACGGCCCGAGGTCCGTGTAATCTACCGTCGGCCACTGGAACCTGCGTGAGAAGAAGCGAACGGCACGGCACGGGTGCGGCTGTCAGTGTTGGGCTGAGCTGCGATTCGGTTCTGGCTCGGTTTGGTTCGATTCTCTAGGCCCCTGCCAGGACCTGTCAGGGTCCTGGTCAGCGCTAGACCAACCTGTTAGCTGACTGGACACCACGCTGGTCAATAAGTGGGGCGATACAGCGACACTGCCTGGTTCCAAAGCTGCCTCCGACATCTGACTCACTCGTCGCGGCCATTCGCGGCCATTTTGTCGTCCGCTGTCTGTCGGTCGCTGGTAGAGCCCGCTGCGCCTCCACTTCGAAGAAGCGGACGAATAAAACCGGGAATACCGGGAATACGGCGCATGTTACGCAAAGTTCTCTCCAATTCTCCAAATTCTCGGCTCCGGCGCGAACCCGGCCGAAAACATCGGGCGAAACACGGGCGAAAAAAAAGGGAGGGAAATGAATTACAATGACAACCGGTGGTGAGGGGCGGCGCGGGGGGCGGGGGGGGGGTCTCGAAAAAAGTGCGGCAGAAGTGGGTGAATAACAACAACAATGTCGGCCAAAAACATGGCCAGACACTGGCGCACCTCCCGAAGCGCGCGCATAACAATAAAAGTACCGGAAAGAAGTGAAAAGAAGCCGAAAGTGAGGCGCGAACGCAAGCGGCGGCACCGACACGGAGCGTGAAGCGCGGGGAAGAAGATCAGTCCGCATCCTGTGGAAGCGGTCCAAGAGAAGTGTGCAAGCAACAACAGAAAGTAAAAAAAAAGGACACACAAAGCAAAGCAAAGCGAAGTAGCGCAAAACTTTCGAGCTCCACGCGCTCTGCGTTCCGCCGCCTTCCGCTTGGGCGGGCGGGGGAGGGGGGCGTTACGGGTGGCGGCACGACTGGGTGTGGGTGGTGCTGGCGAAAAGTGAAGTTTCGGGGCTGTTCCGGGTTTCCTAGCGGCGGGCCGAAAGTTCGTGCTGTTTGCTGTAAAATCATTGCCAATTAGAAAGTTTGTAATTTTGCACTCTGTAATCCAATCGCGCCCC
>NW_026456397.1:0-2746 GCF_943734635.1 Anopheles cruzii | reverse complement strand
GAATAAAAGAAATGCTATTTTTTTATTTTCGATTCCATATTATAAAAATATATGATACATAAAATCGACAACATTGGTGCAATAGCTGAAACAAATCCCCAAACTGGCATAAAATGCAAAGCATTTGAGGAAATCTTATTATAAGATCCGTCACAATGCTTTCACCATTTTATTTGCATAGATTTCCACTGTAACTGCCTAAAGAAGCGATTGGTGATGAGAGAAACACAAATCTACGGACAGTGAATGTAAATAAGAAATATGCTTTGAGGATAATCGGTGTTCTTATCACGTGCGTGTCCTTTGAATCTAGAAAGTGATTTCGCCTCGTTATGTTATCGTTAGTCACAGTACATTCCAGATTACTGCTATCGCTTATTACAATTCAACAAGGCCCCTCATCGACTGGCAAAGATGTCGTGCCGAACCCGAAAGCCGCTTATCGACGGAGAGTAACACATGAAATCGTAAGGGCGAAAGTGGTTCATCGTACAAATTGAAATCGATTCTGTATTCGGTGAGCGTTCTTCCGAACCCTGAAGCCCATTACTGTTGCCTGACAAAAAACTCGACGCCCGGTCTCAATGTCCCGACCAATGAAGGCTACGGAACACTAGAAGCATCCATGGAAGAATATTGTTCAATCAACTTCCTAATAAACTATCTGCCATCCGACTACGTTGGTCAAGCGCGGTCAAAAGAAATGTGATAAAAAGCGTAGCCCAACACTTAACAGCTCAAATAAAATAAGTGAAGCAGTATGAATTAAAGAGAAACAAGTTATTTCTACATGGCTGAGTGGTACGTAATGTAATACAAACACCAATTTTATGTTATTCTCTTTTCCAGGAAACGGGCAGTGCAATGTTAAAAAGTGGTTTATTTTAGTATACATCTGTTTGCAATCGAAAAATGCATTCAATTAGAAAACAAACCGATTAAGTGATACGATTTGAATCCTAAAATCTGTGCCACAATATTCACACAGAAATTAATAAATGGCCGAATGGCAGGTGCTGTGAAACTTTCATACGTCAAGCACAGATACACGAACTTCCTAATTTATCATTTAAACTTTCGGCTTTTTCCTTCGACGAGGATACCAACTAAACGGAAAACGCATTAACTATTCTGCTAGAAGAACCACATCTAGCGATACTTCCTAGAATTTGGCTCTTCGTTGGTTTCTGTTTTCCTCGCCATGCGATGGAAAAACCGTTGGGCATTCGCTCATCTGCCCGATACGTCAGGATCCCAAAGGACCGACCGGATCCTTACCGAATCACAATCTCATTTCATCTCATCTTCACCGAGCTTAGCATAGTATGGCTTGTGAAAATTCAGTAACGGCCAAAGTTCGCGTTCCCCACAGCATCACACGAAGCTCGCCTGTCGTCTAAGCCATGCGAGCAGTCGACTAAATATTTAAGCAAATCCTCGGTATGAAGGCAAACATTTTTGGACTACCCGTTGAATCGAGATAGACACCACGAAGATGCAAACTGGCCACATGTAATAATTCAGTATGTACTGAGTATGGCATTTAACCAGTAATTTAATGAAAATATTTACCACCCCGCGTGGGAATTGGTGCAGCAGAAAATAACCCACTTTCTAACGGGGAAAACGATTTAGAATAATATCCGTTGACTCGGGTCAACAACTGCTTAATTTGTAAGATAAAAGGTTTGATAGAGAGCAAATAAAGCAAAATATTCAAGGTGTAATTTGTAAAAACATTTGTATTTGAAAGAATCATTATAAAAAACTACCACCAGCTTCATTTTCCTGAAATCACACGTATCGTTTTTGGTCCCTTCGGCAGGACAAACTGAGCAAACGTTTCAACATCACGACACAAAACTGAGGTTCTTTTGTCACTGTTTGAATGGGTTGTAAAAAGTTTCAATATCAAGCATCGGTAGACATTCTGGGGCAATCATACTCAGGGATGCAAACTCTTACGTCAAAAGATCTTGCACCCTGCTCGATGTGCTTTCAGAGAAATGAACAAGAACCACTAAAAGACGACAAATGGTACATATCCTTTTATAG
Organism: Anopheles cruzii; assembly: GCF_943734635.1. Classification (NCBI taxonomy): domain Eukaryota; kingdom Metazoa; phylum Arthropoda; class Insecta; order Diptera; family Culicidae; genus Anopheles; species Anopheles cruzii. The sequence continues at coordinate 691 of NW_026456397.1, read as the reverse complement.
CTACATTAAAATTAAGATGCTCTTCGAAGAACGCATTGAAACAGCATGTAAGTGGTTCGTAAAGAGTGACACTTGTGTCGGTTGATGAAGTTCGAGTGAACTGCTCCATCATCTCCGTTGGCCCATGTAATCGGCGTCAATTGGGAAGGAGTCAGTCCAAACCCGACAATAATGAAGAAAAAGTTGGAGTAAGAAACTGTCCGTTGTCATACATAAAACAGAGACAAAGAATTGATGATTACAAATAAGCAAACAATTAATTACAGGACTTTCTAATTGCCATGCAACAGACACATTATTTGTACTAAACAGTTGTTTCAAGATATTTATAGTACATTTCACATTGTACAGCACATCGCGGCTTGGACAAGCATTCGACGTTAAGTAAAGGTTAGCTGTTGGCAGTTGTTCTGTTTCACTTTAATGATCAAAAATATAACACTTATAGGCCACAAACACATTTCATTAACACAAACAATTAATTACTAGCTGTGTGCGTTGAGAACCGAAATTTTAGAATGATGGCTGTACCTGCCAATTGGAACTTCCCAGTTTTGCTGTTCATGCATCATTACCTTGTGTTGATATCCGGTAAATGATTTCAGGTCGAAAAAAAAAATATTTCGGTTTGCAACCCATCATTGAAAGGGTTAAACTATGTCAACTTTTGTGCCTGAAAATGACGTTTTGC
>NW_026456396.1:0-2748 GCF_943734635.1 Anopheles cruzii | reverse complement strand
CCTCCTATGGGTCATTAGGGATGATACGAAATAGCGTCTAAGCGATGATAAAAATGGAAAAAAGCATAAAAATATCCATTGCCGATGTTACGAAAGATTGACTTAAAACATAATACCTGCAACTGTAAAATATGACGGAAAACTTGTTGGATTCTAATCCCAGCAGGTATTCCTAGTTGAGATATGGATCTCATTGAATCTTTCTTGAAACCTGCTGCAGCCCATCTCTTCGCGGTCTATTTTCTTCCATTGCTCGAAAGAAAGGATAAAAGTTTGATCTTTGCAATAGGTTAGGTTTCGTTTTTTTTTACTGTGACAAACTTATTTCAGTACTCATTCAGGGCTTCTTCAGAGGAAAGTGCTGCGGTTGTGAACGTGTCGTCGTCGTATGATAGCTTGTTGTCGGCTTACCATGACGGAAGCTGTCGGGAACGGAAAACTGCAATCACCTTTAGATGTCATCACTTATGGGTCGTCTATCTTTCGCTGGCCTCTATTTCATAAGTGGTATCCAGTTTCCTATTTCGTGAGGGAATAGTTGCTCGCTTTGGAGAGACATCCTTGATTTAAGAGGGCCGGTTGACTGCTTTAAACCTTTGGCGTACAACACAGCCAACAGAGACCGCACTTGAGTAATATTATGCACCAGTGCGTCACTTTGTCAGTGACCTGCATACGGGAGTTTCGCGAAAAAATTGTTCGTGTAGTGGAATTATGAAACTACAGTTCGGTATGTTTCAGATATTTTGCCTAATGTTGGAATTCAAAAAACGATCAAAAATTATTTTAGGTTTTGCTTTTCAATAAACGGTGTGTTCCATCTGTGCATTGATTGTTTCTATTTACAATCAATACTTTTTTTGTAATACGCAGGCTGTTTACTGAATTTCGTTACACGACGATTCGTTATATAGTAAACTGCTTATATATGTACCATATGTATACGTATTTTCATTTTCATTGTTTCACACCATAACGCCTTCCATTGACACTTAATCAGCCATCGTACTGTAGAAATGTATCGTTCTTGCTTTGCTACCGTACATATGATTGAATTTCAACTGTGAATTTCTAATTCATCCCATAGGTTTGTCGAAACAACCACCGTTTGCTTTTAATCAACAACTCATTTCAAACAACTCCAAACAGCCTCATTTTTTTGCTCGCAGTGCATGGACGTAACTGACGGTTTACACATCAACACCAAGAACACAAACAACAAACTCAATTTGTAATAAATAACCAGTGTTTGGCATTGATGTGATGTTACGTGTACCAGTGGTTTCTTTTCAAGTTAACTGCCAGTTTCCATGTTAACTGCCAGTTAACTGCCATGAATGTATGCTACATTGATACTCTAGAGCACACAGCAATTTTGAATGTTTGGGAATTGCTTTTGAAACAAGAGTTCGTTTCACAGAACACTCAATGTTTGCAATGGCAGGTTCGGCAGGTTGGGTTAGAAAGTGCCGCGAGGTTTTTTTTAATGGGTTCATTATAGAAAAAACTGTTTTAACGGCAATATTAAAGCTATTGCTGCTGCACAGAATGCGCAGAACAAGAATACAGACAAACATGTAGAGTTTCTAAATTAGCTCTTATTGGTTGATTGGTTTTCCCAATTAATGAGTTAAAAAAAGTTTGCTGTATTCAATGAAAGCGTTTTTAAAACCAGATTTTCTTGGCGACTCACAAATATCAAGTAGCATCATAAATACAAATGATGGCATGGCAATGAGAGGCATCTTGCAAGAAAGAAACCGTTGCTGTTGGAACCTTTCAAGTGCCGTAAAAATTCCCTCAGAAAGAAACGGGCAGAAAAACTGCTCAATTTGTGTCATAAAGGCGAATGGTTCACTTCAAAAAAGCTTTAAATTGCGCTTATTTCCGCTCCATCGCAATACGGTCTCCATCAACACAACAACTATGGCTTCCGCTTTTTATTCTTGTGGGAGTTTTGTGGGTTTCTGATAATGGGTTGAGTTTGATGCAAAAAATATCAACCGAAAATCTCCTCTAGAATGGTGTAGCGACCTACTCGTTGTGAAGCACTGCAGAAGATGATGGATCTCGTTATAAGGCACCAGACACTCGGTGGATGCTTTGCGGAATATTAAACTAATTGGCACAAAGTAAATTAAATGGATTCAGGTATGCTGCCGTGAAAGGACACACAGTTTAGCTAGTTCCAATATGCAACAAGTTTGGTAATGGAAAAGGACGGAAAAAGTTATAATACGTTACTAAACGTAAAAAAGCGCAACAAGTGCTCATGAAAATTAATGCTCATGAAATCATGTTCTTATTTGTTACTAACAATTATTAGGTAAAGTCATAATAATATGACACCGAAACGATCAATTTCCTTTTGTCATTTTCTGCCATGAATACTTATTTGTCGCAAAATGTTGAACACAATTCGCTCCGACAATTATATGGGTGAAAGTAAATGCTTTGCTTTATCTGAGGCAATGCAAAATAATGATTTAGATTATATAGAGTAATCAATTCATCGGTATGAGATTCTTATAATGAGGTGATTGTTATGTTTGGAATAAATAATTATACATTTTCTTTCGTTTCATCGCCTTTATTTCAAAACAGCCTAGCTTACGCTTAATGAATTATTGTGGACCTTATTTATATGCCTTCAGTTAGTATTTTAAAATATGAATCTACCTAACCATGCATTCCAAGGAAATAACACATCGCTCAATAAGTTCGCAGGATGACATATAGATGGCGAAA
>NW_026456395.1:0-2748 GCF_943734635.1 Anopheles cruzii | reverse complement strand
GCTCACCTGTAACACGTTAATGGTGGTCGGCCACGGTACTTTACCGGATCCCCGGGCTGGGGGACATTTTTATTATTATTTAACATTCCGGCCCGGCGTCATCGGTGCCCTACTCAGGACCCTCGGGGCAGTTCTATGACCTTCGCGCCGACCGACGAAGGGTCTTTAAATTCGCGTAAGACTCATTTAGGGAAACACTTCTTACTCGAAGCTCGATTTTTTTGTTTGCCAAATTCTTGCGGGACTTCTTCACGCGCAAACACCTCGCGGCCTACCCCCGGGGCCTAACCTAATGCAACTGCGCCCTCCCTAATTGACTCGTTCGGGCTTCGAGTGCAACCCCAAAAAGGGGGCCACACGCCCCGGATCGGGCTAATGGATTAGACGAAACCCAAGACGCCGGTGAGCCGACCCCTGGTCGGCCTGTCGATCGAATTTTGATTTCCCTCGGCTCGACTATCCGACGTCCGAGAAAAATCGTTCATCAAATTGCCGAGTTTTTGCCGTGAAATGAATTGGGAGCCCCGCCTCCCCCGTTTTCCCCAAGGAGGTTCTCGCTGGGCCGGACCCCGGACCCGGTTCTTGCCGAGCGGGGGGAATCATCGAAATTATGCTCCAACCCCGCGGGACACCCTCGGCGGACTGGCGGCTTCCATTATGCGATATTGTTTTCGGTGGGTCGTCGTCGAGTTTCTATGGATTCTCCAATTTAATATTTCATACCCCCACAAACACACCCGCCCGGCCCGGCGACACTGTTGACCGAACGGCGAGCGGGACGGGGACGATCCCGGTCCCGACGGGGGAGGTCCGGTTTTTGGTCGCTGGCTTCCAGGTGATGGTCGTGCAACAACTTCGGAACCACGCTTTATCGATCATGTGGACAGTGCCGACCAAAGCACAGATTTTACGTCGTTTTTTTCAACGGTAATCCTTGCCCTAAACGTAACTGGGATCTGGATCTGGGAGGTGGGCATCCTTTTCAGGGCTTAAGGGCCAATGCTTCTCTGCTGTAGAATTCCCACTTACGTGAAGCAAAAGCCAAAATGATACAAACCCCAGCGATCGTTCGGTCCGTCACTGTTGTGGCCATCCTGGCTCCGTATCCTTTCGCGAGCAGTCGCATCAACAATGACGCCCGTCTCCCATTCCGGACGGCAAACACACGCGACTGCAACCGACACTAACAAGACACACGCCGCACGGGATCCGGCATCCGGGCGGTGGCTCGCGGATCGCGTGCACCACCATCGGGCACGGTGACGACCGCGACGCACGGAGGAGGAGGAGGAGGAGCGCGCGGACCGTGCGGATGTTTGTTGTGCAATTTTAGTTGCGTTTGATTGCTCTGAATGACAGCTACGTGACAACCGCAACCGGAACCGGGCCCCGAAACAAGTCCACCGGCGCGCGCGCTCGGCTCGGATTGTCCGGTCCGGCCCATCCTTCCGGCCCACTCGGGCCCAAAGGGAGCCCCCGGGCAAATGTGGTTCAGTGGATATTTGGGTCGATGAATTTTTTACAAGGTCACCGCAGGCGGACCGAAGAAAGTCTCGCTATGGTTCCTGTCGGAAGGATGGGCGATGAAATGCAATTCTTCGTCCCACTCGACACACCGACCTGCTTGCGCTTTACGAGTGTTTCGGAGACGCTTTATTTATGCAACGTAACGATGTTGCAGTTGTTGCCATTGAGTGTTGTCGATCAATATTTTGATGGCCCTTTGGAGCCGTCCGTTAATGAGATAATGCTGTCGAGAGCTGCTTCAATATTGACGAGCTGTGAGTGCCGCCGGGTGGTTTGTGACACTGTGACAGCTTTAAAGCGTCCTGCTTGGTCCTTGCTGAAAGAGTTGACTGGCCCGAAGGCAATCAATTCAATATCAACACGGTTTACGTCATCAGAGTCCGGTACATCATAGTTGAGGGGACGAATTCGTCTAAATTACGCAACGAGCACAACTTATGAGTGTCGTAAGCAGTGCAAGACTTGGCTTAGTTAGCACAAGACTGAAGACACGATAAAAATAGTTTGGAAAAGCTGAGTTTGGTTGAGCCATTCCTCCCGAAAAGACTCACACAAGTCCGAGACATTCCACTGGCAACTGCATCGCTCCAGACACCGGGACCAAAAACGGAACATGGACATGGCTCCACAATTCATTCTCTCGTCCCCGGCCCCAACGAGCCGGAGGGTGGACCAGACTTTAAAACTGCCAAAGTAATCATCAACATAACAAACTTAGCGCAAAACCTGCCAACTGTCGAAGAAAGCCCGGGCGATGGTGGCGGCGTAAAGTGGCCACACCGGAGAAGCTCTGGTCTGGTGGAGAAATGCTGCAAAAATGAACTTTCTCCGGTGCCCTCATCGCGTTCCCGAATGTCCCGTCTGTCAAGCGGATTATCAAAGTTGGCGCGGGGTTTTCCTCATGTCTTATTCGTCTCGTTTTCCCTTCTTTGACAGAAAACATAGTTAAGCAAATAGTATTCGGGAGCTCCGGCTGCGCGCGTGGCCGGCTAGCCGGAAATCTGGATGGATGCAACTTTACGGGGACGTAACTTTACGACGACAGAACTCTGCCCGCCCGTCCCGACTGGCGGCTGCACCCGACTCGTTGTCCTTTAAAAAACGGGATAGCCAAGGCTGGCGCATCTTGGCCGGCGCTGGGAGTTCCCATCCTTTCGGTGTTCGGTGTTTTCGTTTTTTTTTCGCTTTCAAAGTCCAGCAGCTTCTCCGGCGCAAGGCCGC
>NW_026456394.1:0-2748 GCF_943734635.1 Anopheles cruzii | reverse complement strand
GCTCACCTGTAACACGTTAATGGTGGTCGGCCACGGTACTTTACCGGATCCCCGGGCTGGGGGACATTTTTATTATTATTTAACATTCCGGCCCGGCGTCATCGGTGCCCTACTCAGGACCCTCGGGGCAGTTCTATGACCTTCGCGCCGACCGACGAAGGGTCTTTAAATTCGCGTAAGACTCATTTAGGGAAACACTTCTTACTCGAAGCTCGATTTTTTTGTTTGCCAAATTCTTGCGGGACTTCTTCACGCGCAAACACCTCGCGGCCTACCCCCGGGGCCTAACCTAATGCAACTGCGCCCTCCCTAATTGACTCGTTCGGGCTTCGAGTGCAACCCCAAAAAGGGGGCCACACGCCCCGGATCGGGCTAATGGATTAGACGAAACCCAAGACGCCGGTGAGCCGACCCCTGGTCGGCCTGTCGATCGAATTTTGATTTCCCTCGGCTCGACTATCCGACGTCCGAGAAAAATCGTTCATCAAATTGCCGAGTTTTTGCCGTGAAATGAATTGGGAGCCCCGCCTCCCCCGTTTTCCCCAAGGAGGTTCTCGCTGGGCCGGACCCCGGACCCGGTTCTTGCCGAGCGGGGGGAATCATCGAAATTATGCTCCAACCCCGCGGGACACCCTCGGCGGACTGGCGGCTTCCATTATGCGATATTGTTTTCGGTGGGTCGTCGTCGAGTTTCTATGGATTCTCCAATTTAATATTTCATACCCCCACAAACACACCCGCCCGGCCCGGCGACACTGTTGACCGAACGGCGAGCGGGACGGGGACGATCCCGGTCCCGACGGGGGAGGTCCGGTTTTTGGTCGCTGGCTTCCAGGTGATGGTCGTGCAACAACTTCGGAACCACGCTTTATCGATCATGTGGACAGTGCCGACCAAAGCACAGATTTTACGTCGTTTTTTTCAACGGTAATCCTTGCCCTAAACGTAACTGGGATCTGGATCTGGGAGGTGGGCATCCTTTTCAGGGCTTAAGGGCCAATGCTTCTCTGCTGTAGAATTCCCACTTACGTGAAGCAAAAGCCAAAATGATACAAACCCCAGCGATCGTTCGGTCCGTCACTGTTGTGGCCATCCTGGCTCCGTATCCTTTCGCGAGCAGTCGCATCAACAATGACGCCCGTCTCCCATTCCGGACGGCAAACACACGCGACTGCAACCGACACTAACAAGACACACGCCGCACGGGATCCGGCATCCGGGCGGTGGCTCGCGGATCGCGTGCACCACCATCGGGCACGGTGACGACCGCGACGCACGGAGGAGGAGGAGGAGGAGCGCGCGGACCGTGCGGATGTTTGTTGTGCAATTTTAGTTGCGTTTGATTGCTCTGAATGACAGCTACGTGACAACCGCAACCGGAACCGGGCCCCGAAACAAGTCCACCGGCGCGCGCGCTCGGCTCGGATTGTCCGGTCCGGCCCATCCTTCCGGCCCACTCGGGCCCAAAGGGAGCCCCCGGGCAAATGTGGTTCAGTGGATATTTGGGTCGATGAATTTTTTACAAGGTCACCGCAGGCGGACCGAAGAAAGTCTCGCTATGGTTCCTGTCGGAAGGATGGGCGATGAAATGCAATTCTTCGTCCCACTCGACACACCGACCTGCTTGCGCTTTACGAGTGTTTCGGAGACGCTTTATTTATGCAACGTAACGATGTTGCAGTTGTTGCCATTGAGTGTTGTCGATCAATATTTTGATGGCCCTTTGGAGCCGTCCGTTAATGAGATAATGCTGTCGAGAGCTGCTTCAATATTGACGAGCTGTGAGTGCCGCCGGGTGGTTTGTGACACTGTGACAGCTTTAAAGCGTCCTGCTTGGTCCTTGCTGAAAGAGTTGACTGGCCCGAAGGCAATCAATTCAATATCAACACGGTTTACGTCATCAGAGTCCGGTACATCATAGTTGAGGGGACGAATTCGTCTAAATTACGCAACGAGCACAACTTATGAGTGTCGTAAGCAGTGCAAGACTTGGCTTAGTTAGCACAAGACTGAAGACACGATAAAAATAGTTTGGAAAAGCTGAGTTTGGTTGAGCCATTCCTCCCGAAAAGACTCACACAAGTCCGAGACATTCCACTGGCAACTGCATCGCTCCAGACACCGGGACCAAAAACGGAACATGGACATGGCTCCACAATTCATTCTCTCGTCCCCGGCCCCAACGAGCCGGAGGGTGGACCAGACTTTAAAACTGCCAAAGTAATCATCAACATAACAAACTTAGCGCAAAACCTGCCAACTGTCGAAGAAAGCCCGGGCGATGGTGGCGGCGTAAAGTGGCCACACCGGAGAAGCTCTGGTCTGGTGGAGAAATGCTGCAAAAATGAACTTTCTCCGGTGCCCTCATCGCGTTCCCGAATGTCCCGTCTGTCAAGCGGATTATCAAAGTTGGCGCGGGGTTTTCCTCATGTCTTATTCGTCTCGTTTTCCCTTCTTTGACAGAAAACATAGTTAAGCAAATAGTATTCGGGAGCTCCGGCTGCGCGCGTGGCCGGCTAGCCGGAAATCTGGATGGATGCAACTTTACGGGGACGTAACTTTACGACGACAGAACTCTGCCCGCCCGTCCCGACTGGCGGCTGCACCCGACTCGTTGTCCTTTAAAAAACGGGATAGCCAAGGCTGGCGCATCTTGGCCGGCGCTGGGAGTTCCCATCCTTTCGGTGTTCGGTGTTTTCGTTTTTTTTTCGCTTTCAAAGTCCAGCAGCTTCTCCGGCGCAAGGCCGC
>NW_026456393.1:0-2749 GCF_943734635.1 Anopheles cruzii | reverse complement strand
AAATGCAACGAAAGGTGTTGTTCACGGGTCCTTTATCACCCGCATATACATCGCCCTGAAACGCTGCGAAAGGTCAACGAAATTAGACTGATTGATGATTGTTTACAAAACTGTCGCTGACTTTGTTTTTTTTTGTCGCTTCACGAGAAAGTTTGATGTTTTGACGTTGCGAACCGGCTGCTGTCAAAAACGCGAGCAACACAGGGTGGCTCAGATTTAAATCGAAACAACGACGAATAATAAGGACAATTTTTACAGACAAAATACTTAAAAGAAACACTTATAGAACAATTTAGTGTTGAAACATATTTTCTAATATACTGTTTATACAAAAATGATGAGGAACGCGGTATACAAGTTCAACTAACAGGATGAAATATTTCATACACGTTTGGACTGAAACATTTCCACTCTACGATACAGAACCACCGTTACAAATTCTTAAAATGCTCAAAATACTCGAAAGTTTAGGAGCTCAAAACGGCAATTAGAAAGCCTAAGAATGGTAAGCTGCAAATAATGCAAATAGATGTTGACTACAGATCAATCAAGTAAGAGTAGTCTCGCTGTCTGTCGATGCGATAAGATCACACCGCCAGACCATAAACAAAAGCAAATCCTACCGCAGATTGGAGGCTGCAAGCGGACCAAAACGTTGCTCGAGAATCGTGAGCGGGACACGAGTCGTGTCCGTGCCGACGTTTTCCGAACGCCAACTAACGAAACAGCCTGCCGGATGCAAGAGAGTGTATGCGTACGCATACACAAAAAACCGATTCGTAACTATTTCTGCTCAGACAATACTACACATGCCTCAAATTTGTTGGTGGAATGTATCGATTCTATGACCAAAATATATATACTTTGGAGAAATTCAGACAATTTCATCTAACCGTTTTATATAATTAAGCATTTTAGAACCAAATAATATGTGCGCGCATACAAAAAACCGATGAGGGATAATAGATAAACCTCTCACGGTATTCTTTTGGCTCTTGGAGATCCTCTTTATCGTTGGTTGTCCACACGTCTAGCCCAATTGGATTTTTGAAACGATGTTTCCCACTTCTGCGGTGTTTGGTTACGGGTTTCCCGTACACCACAAAAGGCTCACCCGTTTTAACTGAAATAAACTTTACCACTATGCCGCGGCTCACAGTATCGTCCTGGTCCGAGCCCGGTGCTAAAATTCTGCTATCTGGATCGTTATCTGGATTGGCAGAGGCTTTCAAAAGGAAATGTTTTCTGATTTTCACCATACGTCCTCCGGGATATATTACGGGATAATTATTCTCAGTCCGAGTCTTTACACGTGCACATTCCCGCTGCCACATGTTGCACCGGCGACCCGTCCTTAGTGAGGTCAACAATGTCTTTTAGGACACTAAGGAATCCGTGGACAGCAACGGCAGCGGCCCAAATCTCTCCACCCTCATGCAGGAGATGGTGTGTTTTGCAGGTGACCATTGGTGAAATGGTAGCCTTATGCTCTATTACGAAGTCTTGTAATAGCTGCTTGGCTGTTTTCCGGTAGTCTGCCCATCGGGCACGTTTGCATATCGCAATTGCCAAATGTAGACGGCAGTAATTTTCGAACAACTTTTGCTGGCCCAATTCAATTATTCAATTATTATCCCTATCACGTCCCTGATGTATGCATATGCGGGGGTCTTCCATATGCCTTTTAATGTTCGCCCGACAGCTGCCCTCCTTTCATGTAGGATTCTTACTTTCCCTATTGCCTCTTCAGCACAATTGTCGACAGCCGAGGATCTTTAATTCCCTTTTCGAAGGCCGTGTACATTTCCATCAGTCACGTCCTTAATCAAATCTAGGCGAGGTATGTTTACCAACGGAGTCATGGGCTCATCCTTACGTCGTATATTTTATCAACGCAATGCGTTGGTGGGTCCACGGTGGTGATGGTGTTCCGTTTTCGTTGAAGAAGAAAACGCATTTTCGACGGCGTTTTCCTGGAATGGTGCATTTTTGGCACCCGTATTCGCTTGATTGTTGTACTGTTGATCGGGCGGCAGCATCTCCCAGCACAGTCCGTGATTTCACCTTTAGTCTTCGACCATTGGCTTTAACCAATAGTGTAGCAATGAACTGAGCCACAGAATCGCACACAGAGACGTCCTGCTCCTCCACTTCCCACGATCCGTGGAACGCGGTTCGGGCATCCCTGGGCATGCCAGTATAATCTGGGCCCAGTATGCACATAATCTGGCCGTGACATGCGTCAAACGGCGTACCACCTCCGCCATCCTGCCTCGCTCCTGCTACGGGACAGAGTCGAAAACTCATCGGTCGTTATCGTTGATAGCCACCTCTGGTTCACTGTCGCTGGATGCAAATCAAGACTACTCTCGATCGATCGACACTTCGAGCTCGGAACGGCTTCCGGTCGCCGCTTGGATGGTCCCGGCTCCTGACTCGATCCTGGTTTGCGTAGGGAATACAGAGACATCTGCGACAATAAGATAAAACATTACTCTAACCATGTTAACCATTGCTAACCATTACTCGCTCACATGGGTCATTAATTTATGGCGTCGCATTTACAGTTTACAGATCGTCTACGTTGAGAGCAAGGATTTCGTTGGAACCAAAACACGAAAGAACATGAATTTCGGGCTCCACTGAGAACAATGCGAACGGAGCAGACGGTTTTTTCTTTTTCTTGCTGTTCGAAAACACGCCAGGCTCGATTCGAGCAAGGAAAGTAATAACACACACATGTAAGAAA
>NW_026456392.1:0-2750 GCF_943734635.1 Anopheles cruzii | reverse complement strand
TCTCTCTCTCTCTCTTTCTCGCTCTCTCCCTCTCTCTGTCGCTTTGTTCCGCTTTCAGTGTTTCCTTTTTTTGCCGACGCCTGCAGCGGTTGGCTTCCCGCATTCAATTTGGTCGGCACCGGGGCGCGTCGCATGCGTCGCCCAGGATCTCTCTCTTGCGCGCGCTTATTCTCTCTCTTCTCGTCCTTTTTAGGGCCGCCACCGTTGTGTCACCAACCGTCCCTTCTCCTGGGGTGGTCCTTTTGATAGTCCGTTGCGCGCTGACTCCATTTTGTGTTGCCGGCCGACGACGGTCCCTTCTGCTGCGAAAAGCTATTTTTCTTCTTCGCTTTTCTTTTGCGTCTTCTTCTGCCGCTGCTCCTGGCGCTCGTCGTCGTGCTGATCGTTTTGTCGGTTGCTGGCGCTCGGCGGAAATCGAGCGCTTCGCCCGCAGTGGTTCCGGTCCTCCTTTTTTCCCGTGTGATTCCGTTGTTCCTGCGACTGTCACATGAATGCCGTGCGCCGGCGGCCCCCCCGCGGGCAGCATCATTCGGTGGCAGCATCATTATGCTTTTTTGTGTGTGTTTCGTTCGGTGTTCGTAGAACGCCAAAGCCAAAGCCTCCTAATGCGGTGGCGAAAAAGGGCAACGAATTTTGCACCGAAAGCGTGGCACACTGTGTTTGCGCGTTTTCGAACGTTGAGGCTAAAAATGGCCGCTACATACAGAATTTATGCAAATTTATACTCTCTCCTAATAATTCGAACTACTTTATCGAAAAACCTGTTTTCAGGTCGCTAACGGGGTAGTTGTTTAAAGAGCCAGATCATGTCAGAGATGTTTAGTGTCAGTTATTATTAAGCACCAATTTAATGTTTTAGAGTCAGTTTGATGCACTGTCAGGGTTTGAACTGACGTCTTTCGCATAGAAATCGATTAATCCGTGCAGCGCAGACGGACGATCTACAAACAAGCCACAATTTAGTACCAGTTGTTCTACCATTTTCAGCTTAATTCGTGCGCCGTTTAAGTATCGAATTTCCGTTTGAGTAGCCATTTTTTTGAGTGATTCCTAACATTAAATTAATGAAATATCAAAGTATTTAGAAATTTTCGGCAATATGCAAATGGTGCAAAATGCAAATGGTTGTAAAATTAATCAGATTTTTCTTCTTATCCGTCGGGCATAGAAATTGGATCGTATATTCCCTAAACGAAATCCAACAAATCACTCCCGAACAATACGGTAACTTAAAGCCTTGGAATCGTACTGTTTCATATTAATTCAATTTCTTTAATTTCATACAACTTTTGACATTTTGATTTAGATATTATTCGTTTCACCGTCGGCACTTCTTTACGGCAAATCAATAGACGTTTCAACGAATGCGTTACAAAGTGTTAGTACTCAATGTCCTTGCGTTGGAAAATGTCCACCGAGTGGCGTGCGTACCGACCACCGTACCGGGCACCGGGTGGGTTTATCAATATTTGCCAAGCTGTTGAGCATCAGCATCATCCGGCGTCCGCGGGTTTCTCGCCAACCGACGCCATCACGCCCCGAAGTGTAGCATAGCTGGGGCTTTTTCTAGCCTTGCCTGGCCACGTGCCCGGCCTCACCCGCCTCCGTCCCGGCGCTTAGCTCGATGCTTTTGTGGAAGGGGAGCTTACGGAGCGACTACCAGGTTGACACGGCACCCGGACTCCTGCTGACACTCGGCGCACGGAAATCATTCGCACACTCGGCGCTGTCCGCGGCATTTTTTTTTCCTCTCTTCCACGCGCCTGGCACCGACGCTGTCATCGACGTCCACAAAATGGCGTCGCAAGGACTTCCCTGGGCCGGTGCTTCGGTGACAGCCGCGTTCGTCCGCGTTTGCCCTTGGGACAGATTTCCCCAACTTCCCCATGGTGGTGCCCCGCGCGTCGCCAGTCGGTCTGAAGTCATTTATTTGGTCTGCAAAAATTATGGACCGTTTTCGGTTTTTATTTTTATGTCTTCCATTTTTCGGGCCGTGAATTTTATATTTGCTTTTAGATTACTCGTTCAGGCGCGCATCGCGCTTCCTTGCCGCGTTCGCCGCGTGCTGCGTTTTTCGGAGGCACCTTTAGTGACGTCAGAAATCGCAGCCTCGCACCGGAGAACCCGTTCCCAATATCGGGCTTCGCCATCAAATCCTTCTCCGCCCGGGGGTCCTGCTCCTGCAGCTGCATCTTTACGCCATCCACTGTCCATCTGCATCTTTTGTGAGGTCGACGAGTTTGCTGTTTGTTTTTATTACTACTCCGTGAATCCGGCATTCAGGCCTCTCGGGCCTCTGAATCCTTGTTACGCTTGCCTGCCATCCCCTGACACGGTGGTAAGGTAGCAGCGGTAAGGTAGCGCGGTGGCAGAAAAAATCCACATTTTTCTGCCTCACTCAAGGACCACCAGCCCGGTTCCCCGTCGAGTGCGTACTTTCGTATTCCTGTTTTTTCCTTTCCTTGCTCTCCTCTCTCCCTCGGGGGTGGCTGGGGGCGGTCTAAACTGGGGACCGAGCTGGGTTCCGCGTGGAGTGCCCTTCTTCATCTCGTCGGAGGAGAACGTCTCGAGCACCTGGGGCTGGGGGTCCCGGGAAAGCAATTCATCAGCCATCAACCAAGAACGCATTTTCATTTGGCTCGTGGTCGTGGTTCCTGCCGCGTGACATCGCCTCGGGGCACGGGGGACACGGGGGACACGGGTCTGACTCTCCACGCATGACATCGACAGCAACCTGCCGGCTGCCCCCC
>NW_026456391.1:0-2751 GCF_943734635.1 Anopheles cruzii | reverse complement strand
TGAGTCTATCGTTTTGAAACAGCCGTTTTATCGTTTTTTGGCTCCCCAAGTCAAAATAATTTTGTTTTCGCAAAACCAAACAATGGATATTATTTCTTTTGCTAAATAAATCGATTCTTCATCTTCGAAAAATCGGTTCAGCGTTTTATCTTAGCCTCAGTCTGAAAAAACGGGTGATTCTATCATTAGGAAAAGCAGTGTAATAAGCTCGCCGAAACACGGGCAACATATTGTCGCATTTTCGAAGAATTCTCAGACGAAAAAGAGCGAGTGTGTCGTGGACCATTAATTAGTTTTTACTGTTGTGTTGGGGCTTACTTATGCTAACGCCTTACCGCGCAGCATAAGATGTGTTGAAAGTGTGACAAGCAAAGACGAAAGCCTGGCAGTTGTCAAACATTCGAACTGAGTATGCTTAAGTGAATAAAATTTAAACAACATTCGATTCGGGTGTGTCTTTTTGGGGCAGAACTCTCTTTAAACAATCCGCGCTTGGACTGTAAAAATTGTCTGCATTTGTTGCAAGCGACAATAAACGTTACAAAACCGTTTCAAAGACCCCCTCGGCACATTGGTTTGTGTCACCAAATATTGTCCATCAAATATTGTCGTCCTTGAGTTGCATCAATGTTTACCAATAGACAAACATTGATGTGTTTGCGTATGTGTAACTGAGCACTGAACGGGATTTTAGCGTTTACGATTTTGCCAATTATATTTGCTGTCAGAAGTCGTCAATAAAATGTGATTCCACTGTCGCATTAAACTATGTTCTTATCCATCGTAAATATATTTGTCTGATGGCGGAACAGTTTGCAACTACACGCAATTGAATGCACTCTCTTGTGAGAAAATACTAAACATTCTTCCAATATTTTTTTTAATGTTTAAAATTGATTCTTTATTGGACAAAAATGCTTAATTATATGAGTATAGAGATATTCCACTTTGGGATTGCAGTTATTTGACTACTCTAAGGTCTCAAAATGATGAAACGAAAATGTATCGATTTAAATCTGTTTAAATTGTATGTGGCATTGAGTCATTTTTTTTCTTACTTAACAACTTAACAACATCTTACAACTATTCAGCTTCAAAAGCTTCAGATAATTAGCTCTCGAATTGTCGGATGGATGGAATTATTGCATCTATTGATTGGGGCTTCTTTTAGTTTGTTAATTTCAAACGATAGTCTATGCGCGCCAGCAAGTTTTAGGATTCGTTGGTGTTCTCCAGTATAAATTAAGGATCATTTTGAGAATTTTATTCAGTCTGATTTGTATTAACTGGAAGTTAGTTTTGGAGCATTTCGACCACAGAGTAGAGGCATTGGTTAAGCGAAGAAGGAAAATGGTTTTGTATATGAGACATTTATTTGCAAAGTTTAGTTTTGATTTTCTGTTGATTAATGGGTAAAGTAGTTTGATGAGTATGTCTAGTTTTTTATCTAGACGCAATTGAATGCACTCTCTTGTGAGAAAATACTAAAGATTCTCCCAAATGGTATTAAAAACACATAAATAATAGTAAATCAATTGAGAAACATGTTTTCAACGTCCACCTCTGTCCCTCGAGGGGGGCTTACTCATGTTTTGTAATAATTTACAAAAAAAAGACATACAAAAATGGAACGTAGGCTAAATATAGACACCCAGAGAAAAAAGGTACAAAAATAGGCCACAGGCCATAGGCGAGGCGCGGCGAGTTCCAGTAGTTTCAGTCCGCCGATGGTATTAAAAAGTTTCCAAACGAAAGGGTTTAACGAGACACGAACCGAACAAAGTCGATTCGAGCGCGACCAAAGGAGCGCACCGGCGACTGCGCCGCGGGTGGGGCGCGGTGGACATGAAAATGTGCGGGTGGCCACCAGACCCAAGGCACACCGAAAGCGACATTAAACGGCGGGGGGCTGGGAAATAATGCATTCGTTGCGTTGCAGGGTGCAATGCCAAGGGACGGGTGTTGTGGAGGTGCTGCAGACAGAGAGAGAGAGGCCGGTGGTCTGTATGTTGCCGCGTGGGGGGAAGGGCGATCGGAAGAATACAAGGAACACGAAGCGAAGCGAAGAAAATAAATAAAGAACTTGGCGACAAGGGACTCGGTCGGGGGAAGACGGCGGGAGAAGCGCGCTGGCAACACGAGAGCGCTGGAAACACATTATGAAAAGAGACAACCGAAAAGAGGCGGAAGGGACGAGAGACAGAGGAACAAAGAGCGAAGGAAGCGAAGATAACCGCAACGCGCAACGCAGGCTAAGGAAAGGATAAACAAAGGGAGAGCCTTCCACAAAGCGAACGAAGAGAACTCCGAAGAGGGGGGAACGAAGGGGCAAATGGAGTGACGCAAGCACACACGACACAAGAATGGGACGATAAGAACGCTAAAAAACAGAGTCTCGAAAACTGAAAGCAGTAAAAAGAAAATGTAGGAGAGAAAAGTCCACAAAACAACCAAACACAACCGCCAAGAAGCCGCGCGTGGAGCACAAGAACGTGAAGTAAGAGTCCGGGAGTAAGAATGCGAAGCGAAGAAGCGAACACAACGAAACGCGCCAAGAAAGACACTGACTGACTGACTGGGACTGGGAAAGAAGAAGGAACAAAAACGAAGCACCGAAACGACGCGGGACGACGACGAAAACGAAATCGGTCGAGGCAAAAAAGGATTTCTGGGGAAGAAGGAAGATGCTGGCCAGGCCGGGCCGCACGCGGGGAAAACTGGTTTTTCTACTTCACCCGCGCCTCCCGCGGA
>NW_026456390.1:0-2753 GCF_943734635.1 Anopheles cruzii | reverse complement strand
CTCCTTTGTTGTGAGAGGGTCAATCTCTCCTCGTGCGATGGGAAGTGATTTGTTGCGTTCGTTGAAGCGTTTGTGCAACTTGTTGACATACCTTGACCAATAGGCCATCAGTCGGCATAGTTTGGAGTATGATGAATATCGCACAAATAACCCATTTGCGAAGTCCGATTGAACCACGTTCATGCATCTCAGTGCTGACTTCTTTATCTCTTGTAGCGCTTCTGGCGGCTGAGACTCATCAATATTCTGGTTGGGCCAGACTTCCTTCGGTAACTTGAGCCACGCAGGCCCGGACCACCACCTCTCGTTAACCAGAATTTCGGTTGAGCTTAGACCTCTGGATATGTCGTCGGCAGGGTTGTCCTTTCCTGGCACATAATTCCAGGCTTCGAATGAATATATCTGTTGTATCTGTGACACCCGATTTGCCACGAAAATATTCCAACGAGCAGGTGACGATCTGATCCAATGAAGTGTTGTAGTGGAATCTGACCAGAAGTAAACCCGATGTGGTAATTCCAGTGCAGAATCGACCTGTTGATATAACTTCGATGCCAACAACGCTGCACACAACTCGAGTCGAGCGATCGTATGACGAGTCGCTATGGGAGCCACTTTGGATTTAGATGTTAACAATTTGACAGCGACCTGATGTGATGACTCGGTTCTCAAATAGCAACAGGCTCCATATGCCTTCTCTGAGGCGTCTGCGAATATATGAAGCTCATAATTAGTGGGTGCAGTGAGCGTTACGAACCGAGGTAGTTGAAGTTGACCTAACGCTCCGATTGTTTCGTAGAATTCCCTCCATTGATCTTGCATCTCGGATTCTAGAGGTTCATCCCAATCGAAATTCGTTCCTTCGGTGGATTTCGCTGTCCATAAATATTGCATGAATATTTTTGCTCGAGTCACCACTGGACCCACCAGGCCAAGCGGATCAAATATTTTTGCAATTTGTGATAGTACAATCCGTTTAGTGTACGCGTCCACATTTTCCGATGATTGTACCTTGAAGCTGAGCAGATCTGATTGTGGTTCCCAGATCAACCCAAGTGTTGTGACCGTTTGTCTATCCTGGAAATTGTGCCATGGATCGATGGCTCTATCCTCCAGAGGTATGGAGTTCAATACCTCAATTGAGTTTGATGCCCACTTTTTCATTGGCATACCAGCCGATGCTAGAATTTTGGATATATCTTCTCTCAAATGTATGGCTGCTGACACGTCTGTCGCTCCGGACAGCAAATCGTCGACGTAAAAATCCGTAGAAATTGCATCGGCCGCCGTTGGTGACACGTGCCTCATGTCCTGGGCCAATTTCTGTAATGTTTTTGTTGCTAAATATGGCGCAGAAGATGTGCCATATGTGACGGTTTGCAGCTGGTATGTGGATATTGGTTCAGCTTGATTTTCCCGCCACACGATCCTTTGAAGTGGTTGATCTACTTCCTGCACCCTTATCTGTCGGTACATTTTTTCAATGTCGCCGACCAACGCAATTGCATGTGTACGAAACTTCAGAAGTAGAGACAGTAAATCCTTTTGTATGACTGGACCCACCAAAAGGATGTCGTTCAAGGAATACCCCGAAGATGTTTTACACGATGCATCGAAGACCACTCTGGTTTTAGTCGTAGTGCTGGACTCCTTGAACACTGCATGATGTGGTAGAAAACAATGAGAAATGTTAATATCAGGATTGTCCAATTTCTGCATATGTCCTAGTCGTTCATACTCTCTCATGAACTCGTGGTAAGAACTCTTTACAATTGCGTCTGACTCGAGCCGTCGCTCTAGAGTCCTGAATCGCCGTAGCGCGATACTTTTTGATTCACCCAATTGTTTAGTTGAATCATTTGTTCTCGGCAGTCGCACTGCATACCTTCCCGATGGTTCTCTAATAACTGTGGCATTGTAATGCGCTTCACATTCTGTGTTTGGTTGGTATGATTGTTCCGGGACTGCATCGAGTTGCCAAAACCTTTGTAGCACATTTTCGAGACCGACTGTTGTCACATGACAAGCTAACGATTTGGTTGGAAGTGCCTCTCGCAGAGGTCCACACACGACCCAGCCAAACATCGTTTCCACTAGCAGCGGATCCCCAGCTTCTAGATGAATCCGTTTCCCGGTGAATAGTTGTTGATAATGTTCTGCTCCAATGATCATGTCGATCGGAGCCGGTTTGTAAAACGTTGGATCAGCCAATTCTACGTCGGGTAGCTTTAGACTGCTTGTACTGATGACACTTGATGGTAAATCAGATGTTGGTTTCTCCATTATGAAAAAGTTCTCTGTGCTGTAGAACGAATTCACCTTCGAATGAATAGTTGCGTGGGTCTCATATTTCACTCGATGCATGCTTTCTGCGATGCCTACTATCTGTGTATTTGTTTTTGACCAGCGAAGCTGGAGTTTTGCAGCCAACCTTTTCGACATAAAGTTGCACATTGATGCCGAATCTAATAGCGCACGAGCGTGATGGCGGTTTCCGTACCGATCCAGTACCCAGACGGTTACCGTTTCTAGTAACACCGTGCTGGCATACACTCGAGCCGATAGGCTGGCATTCGTTCCTGTTGGTTCAGGAATGGACTTGTTTTCGTGTACCAATGTATGATGCTTCTGGGAACACACCCGGCAAACGTGTTTCGATTTGCAGAATTTCACTTGGTGCCCAACACTTAAACAATTCCAACACAGTTTTTTTGTGTGACTACTTCCCGTCGTTTTTGCACGGGTAAAGCTGC
>NW_026456389.1:0-2755 GCF_943734635.1 Anopheles cruzii | reverse complement strand
CGTTAAGTGGCTATGCGAGTAGGTCTGAAGTTGTGCATGTAATAAACTTCTGGCTGTCGTAAAAAGCATAATAAACGTGCATTTAACATCCCAACAAGCTTAATAACATATTTGATTATTAAATCCGAGTCATGTATTAAGTCATCGTATACGGTCTTTACCAAGCGATCTATCGAGGGACGTTTATGAAAGAATAGTAGATTTGATGGTTAGTTTATTTTGACATAGACAATTTTTCCTATCGATAAATTATTTAGCAGTATCGTCTCTAATACGTACTAATTTTCCATGAAAGGCAAAATAGGCAGTAGTTTTGCGATACGGGCCGGTCTGAAACCAAATCTTGAGCACGAAATCTGTTTCGGGTAAGAAACCTGGAACTTTTACTTTCGATGGTTTGACATTGTGCATGTAATATGTGCCAGGCTGGAGAGGGCATGAAGGTAATTTACTGTCCGGTATCACGGCATCGTACATAACCTTTATCAAGCGGTCCATGGATGGACGATTCATAAACGCGCAGAAGTCTACCGTTCGTCCTACGAGTGCTCTCTGTACAACTCCCTTTGCCGAGACGACATGGTACGTTGCTGTAAACTAAGGTTTATGCGGATATAGTTAAGAACGCATAAAGATAATAAGTGAATGATGCACAAACTCAACAAACGGTCATACGTGGTGTGTTCAAATAGGTCTGATAACTTTGTATTTACGCGTGCTGCGTATATTGTTACGTTCGACTTTTTTATGGCGTTATGTTGCTACTCATGTCACTCACTTATGGTGATTAGTTCGGCCCTTTTGAGTGATCAGTCTATTTTTGATTGGTGTTTTACTTGGACGTGTTTTGCCTCATCGTCGTCGTTTGGCTCAAATTATGAGAACGTTTTGAACTCACCACGTACATCGAATGTACCCAAACCACTAGAATGACAATAATTCGCTTACCTTAAAGTCATTTACTAGGTCTATACGTTGAGATGTGAACTGTTAAAAAGATGGCTGT
The DNA here is from genome assembly GCF_943734635.1 of Anopheles cruzii. Classification (NCBI taxonomy): domain Eukaryota; kingdom Metazoa; phylum Arthropoda; class Insecta; order Diptera; family Culicidae; genus Anopheles; species Anopheles cruzii. Next base: position 1,749 of record NW_026456389.1, on the reverse strand, counting down.
ACCTGCCGATTGGGACTTCCCAGTTTTGCTGTTCATTCATCATTACCTTGTTTTGACATCAGGTAAATGATTTCAGGTCGAAACAAAAATTATTTCGGTGTGCAACCCATCAATAAAAGGGTTAAACTATGTCAACTTTTGTGCCTGAAAATGACGTTTTGCGGGGATTATGATTTTTCTGCTCCTCTTGAAGAAAGCTACTTCGGAATCGCACCAAATGCTTGTCGGGACTTGTGTTTGGAAGATCGCAGTGCTTTAAGTGGTTTAAAAAATTCCAAAATGGCGATTTTGACTTTACAAAAAAAGCGTCGAAGGACTCCAAAAAACGGACTTTCTGATGGGACAGAAAAGTGTGGTGTTTCACAAGCTCCTAAAACCTGATGAAAACGTTAATTCCGATCGCTACTGACAACAAATGATCAATTTGAACCATGCATTGATCGAAAAACGACCAAAATGCAGTTCTAGGGGGTTCCAATGGGGGCGCCTGGTGGCCCGTGGAAACAAGCACCAGGCCCCCCAAAAAACAAAACTGTTTGAGGATACTATCAAATCACTTGGATGGAAGCTGCTATCCCTCCCCGCGTTATTCCCCAGACTTGGCTCTTTCCGAATATCATTCTTTTTCATCGATGGGACACGTATTGGCTGAGCAGCCCTTCGTTTTTCTACGAGGAACTCGAAATGGGATGACTAATTAGTTTACTTAAAAAGTCGAAGAATTCTTTCGTCTGGGAATCCATGATTTAGCAGAGAGATAGGAGAAATGTATAGCTAGCGACGGCACATACTTTGAATAAAATAGAAAATCGCATAAAAATTGTATAAACATTTTTTGTGTGTTAAAAACAGTTCACTTCTCAACGTATAGACCTAGTAGTTTCCGAAAGATCTCAATATCCCAATCGAAGGATTGGTTTGTGATCGGCCTCTGTTGGCGAAAAACTATTGAAATATTCAAGTACTCGTTCGCAACGACCTTTTCAATCTTCGTGATTATTGAAATCAGCTACCGAAAAAAACGATAGTTCAAATAGATTACCAACACTGAGAACCAATATAAGTTAATAACGGAACGGAATACTTACAGAGACGAATGGATTTGATGTTTTTAAAGATGCGGATGAAAATAACGTCACTAAAACTGCAACCAGACGCCATTGCATCGTGTACTTCGATGAAAACACCAAACGTTATTTCCAGCAGATGCAGTAAAAGTGAACGCAAAAATGTCGAAACCGTAATGCACATTTAATGTAGTTATTGCATTTTGCAGTCATGCGATATACTCCGGTAGGCAATCACTAAAAACTGTCGATCGAGAGGTAGATTTGTTCGCCAATTTTATAATGATCGCAGATCTAGACAACCGATTCCCGTGCATTTAATTCCGATGGTGTTTTGAGTAGTGGGAAAACGGGTTTGGGTTGCGTTTCACTGATTTTTGTTGTTTTGAAATTTTTCCCCATCCCTCATTGATATCCTTTTGTTCCCTTAAGCTGTTTTCCATCATTTCAATGACTCAAAAAATGAAGAAACAAATGTTTTCGATGTTTTTACTTACTTTGAGGTAGGTTGCACAGCGTTTTCTCTTATCTAATTTCTTCGAAGATTCTAAGCTTTGTGGTACTTTTGAACAACACACTTGAAATTTGTTTCTTTATTTTATGCTCTACAATTTTTAGCATCTATGTGCCCTACACGTTGATCATAACTTAAACAACTCGTTGCTCAAGGTACAGAAGTCCA
>NW_026456388.1:0-2755 GCF_943734635.1 Anopheles cruzii | reverse complement strand
CGTTAAGTGGCTATGCGAGTAGGTCTGAAGTTGTGCATGTAATAAACTTCTGGCTGTCGTAAAAAGCATAATAAACGTGCATTTAACATCCCAACAAGCTTAATAACATATTTGATTATTAAATCCGAGTCATGTATTAAGTCATCGTATACGGTCTTTACCAAGCGATCTATCGAGGGACGTTTATGAAAGAATAGTAGATTTGATGGTTAGTTTATTTTGACATAGACAATTTTTCCTATCGATAAATTATTTAGCAGTATCGTCTCTAATACGTACTAATTTTCCATGAAAGGCAAAATAGGCAGTAGTTTTGCGATACGGGCCGGTCTGAAACCAAATCTTGAGCACGAAATCTGTTTCGGGTAAGAAACCTGGAACTTTTACTTTCGATGGTTTGACATTGTGCATGTAATATGTGCCAGGCTGGAGAGGGCATGAAGGTAATTTACTGTCCGGTATCACGGCATCGTACATAACCTTTATCAAGCGGTCCATGGATGGACGATTCATAAACGCGCAGAAGTCTACCGTTCGTCCTACGAGTGCTCTCTGTACAACTCCCTTTGCCGAGACGACATGGTACGTTGCTGTAAACTAAGGTTTATGCGGATATAGTTAAGAACGCATAAAGATAATAAGTGAATGATGCACAAACTCAACAAACGGTCATACGTGGTGTGTTCAAATAGGTCTGATAACTTTGTATTTACGCGTGCTGCGTATATTGTTACGTTCGACTTTTTTATGGCGTTATGTTGCTACTCATGTCACTCACTTATGGTGATTAGTTCGGCCCTTTTGAGTGATCAGTCTATTTTTGATTGGTGTTTTACTTGGACGTGTTTTGCCTCATCGTCGTCGTTTGGCTCAAATTATGAGAACGTTTTGAACTCACCACGTACATCGAATGTACCCAAACCACTAGAATGACAATAATTCGCTTACCTTAAAGTCATTTACTAGGTCTATACGTTGAGATGTGAACTGTTAAAAAGATGGCTGTACCTGCCGATTGGGACTTCCCAGTTTTGCTGTTCATTCATCATTACCTTGTTTTGACATCAGGTAAATGATTTCAGGTCGAAACAAAAATTATTTCGGTGTGCAACCCATCAATAAAAGGGTTAAACTATGTCAACTTTTGTGCCTGAAAATGACGTTTTGCGGGGATTATGATTTTTCTGCTCCTCTTGAAGAAAGCTACTTCGGAATCGCACCAAATGCTTGTCGGGACTTGTGTTTGGAAGATCGCAGTGCTTTAAGTGGTTTAAAAAATTCCAAAATGGCGATTTTGACTTTACAAAAAAAGCGTCGAAGGACTCCAAAAAACGGACTTTCTGATGGGACAGAAAAGTGTGGTGTTTCACAAGCTCCTAAAACCTGATGAAAACGTTAATTCCGATCGCTACTGACAACAAATGATCAATTTGAACCATGCATTGATCGAAAAACGACCAAAATGCAGTTCTAGGGGGTTCCAATGGGGGCGCCTGGTGGCCCGTGGAAACAAGCACCAGGCCCCCCAAAAAACAAAACTGTTTGAGGATACTATCAAATCACTTGGATGGAAGCTGCTATCCCTCCCCGCGTTATTCCCCAGACTTGGCTCTTTCCGAATATCATTCTTTTTCATCGATGGGACACGTATTGGCTGAGCAGCCCTTCGTTTTTCTACGAGGAACTCGAAATGGGATGACTAATTAGTTTACTTAAAAAGTCGAAGAATTCTTTCGTCTGGGAATCCATGATTTAGCAGAGAGATAGGAGAAATGTATAGCTAGCGACGGCACATACTTTGAATAAAATAGAAAATCGCATAAAAATTGTATAAACATTTTTTGTGTGTTAAAAACAGTTCACTTCTCAACGTATAGACCTAGTAGTTTCCGAAAGATCTCAATATCCCAATCGAAGGATTGGTTTGTGATCGGCCTCTGTTGGCGAAAAACTATTGAAATATTCAAGTACTCGTTCGCAACGACCTTTTCAATCTTCGTGATTATTGAAATCAGCTACCGAAAAAAACGATAGTTCAAATAGATTACCAACACTGAGAACCAATATAAGTTAATAACGGAACGGAATACTTACAGAGACGAATGGATTTGATGTTTTTAAAGATGCGGATGAAAATAACGTCACTAAAACTGCAACCAGACGCCATTGCATCGTGTACTTCGATGAAAACACCAAACGTTATTTCCAGCAGATGCAGTAAAAGTGAACGCAAAAATGTCGAAACCGTAATGCACATTTAATGTAGTTATTGCATTTTGCAGTCATGCGATATACTCCGGTAGGCAATCACTAAAAACTGTCGATCGAGAGGTAGATTTGTTCGCCAATTTTATAATGATCGCAGATCTAGACAACCGATTCCCGTGCATTTAATTCCGATGGTGTTTTGAGTAGTGGGAAAACGGGTTTGGGTTGCGTTTCACTGATTTTTGTTGTTTTGAAATTTTTCCCCATCCCTCATTGATATCCTTTTGTTCCCTTAAGCTGTTTTCCATCATTTCAATGACTCAAAAAATGAAGAAACAAATGTTTTCGATGTTTTTACTTACTTTGAGGTAGGTTGCACAGCGTTTTCTCTTATCTAATTTCTTCGAAGATTCTAAGCTTTGTGGTACTTTTGAACAACACACTTGAAATTTGTTTCTTTATTTTATGCTCTACAATTTTTAGCATCTATGTGCCCTACACGTTGATCATAACTTAAACAACTCGTTGCTCAAGGTACAGAAGTCCA
>NW_026456387.1:0-2757 GCF_943734635.1 Anopheles cruzii | reverse complement strand
ACTGAAAACCAGTGACTTATCGAGCGCCCCCAAGGTGGGGCGTTACATTTTATGGTGACAGCGGTGGGATAAGAATCCCGTGTCGATAAGTAGTTATCCGGTGGATAACGAACTCGACACAGTGTGTGAATTAAATCATGTGGCGTGATGCTAAGTCGTGCCGTTATGTTGTAAAGCAGTTACAAAGCGTGCCACGATCACCGAAGGCACCGACGTGCCACGATCACCGACGCACAATACACGCGAGTAAGAGAGACAACGAAGCAGTGATCCAGCGAAAGTGAGCCCGCTGAGAAGAAGGCAGTGGAACGAATGAACGTCGAGGGTCGAAGAAGCAGCCTAAACAGAAGGACGAAGCAACCTAGAAGGATGAAAGAAGCAGCCTAGAAGGATGAACGACGAAGATCGACGCCACTTGAGCAAAGGAAGGAGTTCGGAGAGTTTTCGTATGGCACGCGCAGCATAGGACCAGCCAACCATCTGGGAAAACACAGTTTACGGCATCATCCGTGTGAGTAAGTGAAATACATTTATAAGTGTTGTGACATGCGAAAAACTAGGAGAAATGTAAAAAAAAAAAAAAATTTTTAGAAAAACGAATACAGAGATATTATTCAGGAAGAAAAGATCGAAGAAAGGATCAGAATCCTCCATATAGGTTATCGCCAGCAGAAGATTGACAAAAGTTATGATCCTCAAATACATTTTCAAAATCGAGAGTTGGCATTGATAAACTGGCAAGAAAACGTTTACAATTCAAACAGCCTAAGAATTTGCGATCGCGAAAGGGACAGTCAAAAAGGATATAGATCCAGGTATCAAGAAAAGAACGGTCAAAAGAGGTATGGACCCAGGAACCGAGAAAAGGACGGGCAAGAGAGGTATGGACCCAGGAACCGAGAAAAGGGACGGTCAAGACCCAGGTATCAAGGAAAGGACAGCCAAAAAAGAAAGGGAAACAGGAGAAGCAGATAGAGAGAGAAATGAGAACAACAGGGAGATAAAAGAGAAAAGTATAGCGAGAACAGAACGCTCGCTCTGACCAAATCATGCAGGCGGAAAAGAAACGAAAGAGCAGTTAGAGTCACACACAGGAGGGCGAAAGAGCAAGGTCAGGAATATTTTACTGGTATGTAGGGGGGATTTGTTTTGCTGCGATCCAACCCATATACCTCAGCGAAAATGGAATATCCGGATTTTCCGCTTTACCCAACGGAATGCAAGAAATGTAGGCGGAAAGCAAAGCAATATTATACGAGAGTGTGATGGAAAGGAAAGGATGGAAAGAAAAAGACGGAAGAAATAAGAAACCAGCAGTACCAGAGAAGACAGGGATCAAAGTACAAGCCAAAGTTAGACAGAAAAGGGAACACAAGTGAAAATGAGAAGCTCAAAGAAAAAAAGAAAGAAATGTTAAAAGAAGAAAGAGAACCAAGATAATGAGAAAGAAAACAAAGAGAAGCAAGATAATGAGAACGAAAACAAAGAGAACCAAGAAAATTAGTGCGCGAATAATCCGTCCCGAAAAGCCACCATCAACGCACCTGTTAGGTAATTAGACAAAGCCGTTGGATGAAGGATGAGGGAATCAAAGAGGAATATGAGAAAGGGAATACCGTGAGGGAAATACCACGAGGTGAAATCAGGACAAAAAAAAAAAAAAAAATTTTAGCACGTGATTAGGTCATTCTTATAATCCAACATTCACTGCACCAGCTCGTGGTCTACAACAAAGACAGTGAATGCATGGCAGAGATGAACCAACTACAGATAAAGGCAGAGATATACCGTCGAAAAGAGTAATACCGCCAATAACGCGAGGAAAACATACAGGGCCGGTACAAATCCGGGATATAAAAGAGCGAACCCCTGATAGAAGCTGATATGATGGAAAGGATATGGCCGTTCGGGCAATGCTATCACGCACCCCTAGGATTCTTAGAATCATATGTGTTCTAAGGTTAGGTTCAATTCCTAACACCTCTCTCTCCTACGCAGCATAGACAAGACATAGCGCGAACTATGTGTTTGTAAAAGAATACGAAGAACGTAAAGAACTGAAGAAGATAGGCCAGTAGATGTCGGGAATTGTCGGATGCAACCTTGAACGTAAGTCACGTCATAACCGGTCCCAAACCGTTAGAAGACACTAAGCCAAGAAACAAGAATAGGAATACGGGATCGAAAGTCGGAAGCACTAAGCAGCAAGAAAAAGAAAACATAAGGAAACGAGCTAAAAGAAAAATAAGAGACAGAACAAGAAAGAAAGAACATATATGCGTACACGATTAAAGAGGAAAAGCAACGAATAACAAAGATATGCGAAAGAATCAAGGACAAATAATGAAAAACAAAATGATAAAAACAAATTAGGTAGAAAAAACGAGACAAACAATCACGAAAGTATAAAAATGCCGAATGTAACGAAGAAAAATCTTTAAAACTAATACTAAGAACTAAAGCAACAGATAATACACAGCTAGAAGAAGAAAGAAAGAAAAGAAACATGCGAAAAAAAAGAAAGGTAACGACGACAGAAATATTGCGCATAGAACCAAACCAAGTAGACAGCGATTGTACATATAACAGGATAATTAAGTTAAAGTAAAACAATTAGGGAATTGACGCACCACTAATGTTCCCGCTGAACTAATCCACTTGAAATACGCCTCTTCAAGTCGTATTCTCAAGCTCGAGAAGAGGGGCGAGATGCGGAGACCAGGCCGGCGCAGTCCACGAACCCGACCTAGCAATGCC
>NW_026456386.1:0-2758 GCF_943734635.1 Anopheles cruzii | reverse complement strand
CTACGAAGTATGTCACCGTACGCGGTGAAAGAGCTCACGTGGATTGGTTATGAAAATGAAGTTTCGCTCGAAGAGAAGGTACATTTCGTGGACACTGAAGGTTTAGGAGGATTAATGGTCGATTCACCTGATTCAGATGATTACAGTGGAATTTGTGGAAAGAAGTTCCCTTTGCTGACGGCTCTTTTTAAGGCTTACAAACCAATCTGGGTGACCGACGACGACCCATTCGCCTTTGCGATCGAGCGAGCGTGATGTGGGCCCGAAGTGAAAGAAGAATTTGAATTAAGGCGCATATCTTAAACGATCTTTATTTCTGTGTTCCCCAACAAAAGACCGAACCTTCGGAAGACCAAGCCGCGCCTCAGTTGCATCGGAAAAATTAAATGCTGTGGGAAACCGTGAAAACACATTTATATTCTGGTGAAGAAACTTAAACCCAATGGCCTATTCTTGGATACACAGACACACAGAACCTAAGAGCTAGGTGATGGATCATACTTTGAATAAAATATGTACTAACTTGGCGTCTAGTTTCTTCTAGACATCCCGAAAGCAACAAACCCCCGAAAGCATCTTTCATCTCCCACGGCCAGCCACGAAAGTTCCGCCGCGCGGACGATACGTACCTGATTCTTGAGCTCACTCTCCAGCATCCGGGTGGAGCCGTGCTCGGCGACCTGCTTGAGGCCCTCGCTGGCCACCTGCCCGTACTCCCAGAACCGGTAGTCGACCGTGTGGGACGCACCGATCACGTCGCTGAACCGCGTCAGCCACCCGTTCGACGGGAAATCCTTGGGGTGCGTGTGCCGTGACCACAAACCCTCGAACGTCAGCTCGTACTTGGCCTCGTCGCAGGCACAACACTCCTTCAGCACCGGTGGCTGCGTGTCAACCGAGTCGGCTTCGTCCTCGCAGAAGATCTTACTCAGCGGCCCGTCGTCCATATACCAGACGTCCCGGTGCTCGACGACCGTCGCCCGGATGGCGACGCAACCGCTCCCGGCCGGTGGCGCCACCCAGTTCACCTGGATCTCGCTTTTCGGCAGCGAGTTGGTCTGCGTGACCGCGTTCGGGCACCGCTCGCTGAACTTGGTGAGCGGATCGCCCAACAGCTGAAAGGTGCCGACGTTGTGGACGCTCTGTGCCGCCTGCGCCACGTCGGGCCGCCCGAGCGAAAAGTCCTTCTCCGCCGCCAGGAAGAAGCCGGAAAATTTGTGCGGTACCTGCATCGACCGGATGCCGACGAGGCTTACTGCAGAGGGAGAACATGGAAGCCTACGTTAGCGGCTGGCAACTCAGCAACTCAAACAGGGACCACAATACGGCATTCATATCACAAAGGGGGTGTGGGTTAGTTCCGCTTCCGGACTGAGCTGACGTCCATCGGACGACAAAGTTCAATAAAGCGGCAGCCGCAAGTGCGTTCGCTTTTCACTTCGGGGACTCCTAAAATCTTCCTGCTGCCCTATGGGACCGTAGGGTTGGGACGAGGGGCCGAGTTCCCGATAAGGTACGGGGATCAATTTTATGTAATGCAATTTTCTCCTCATCGTGTACCCTGTTCTATCTGTTATGATTATCACCAGCCTTTGCACGGCCCCCAGAGCAGGCATTTTAATATTTCTTTGCTAATTACACGATAGGACCACGATCTCACACACCGAAAGGATACAGCCCAACGGCCTGGCGCCGAAGTAGAAGCTTACGAGAAAAGTCCAAGGCAGCTGATTGCTGATAAGGGACTTTATTTCGAGCCGATAGACGTTCCGGACTCATATGCGGACCGCTTCCCGCAAGAGATGAAGCTGGTCGTCGTTATCGGCATCGGCTGCCAGCTGCCACTCACGGTCCTGATCAGGCTCCGGGATGCGCCACTCGGTGTCTACTACTACTCGTGTACGCCGTGATTTTAAACTGTCAATAACCGCGCCAAGCCCGGGCCTAGCTTTTTCGATTACGAACCAAACTGTGTGTACCATTAATGGGATAAACTTGGATCGATCGATCCGAACCGTTCCGAGTGTGGTTCGCTTCGAGATGGTGGCCATGTGGAGTGGCACTTTACATCAAAGCCCTCTCACGGTACCGACTAACGTCGGAGTCGAGGACGGAAGACGGAATCCGGAAAAAAGTCAATGAAACTGCTCGACCGACGGGCGGCTGCAGATCCTTGGGACGAGATAGTGGGCCGCACCGGACCGGATTGCACATTACATCTCTGTTTGGTCGGCTTCGGATTTCCGGGGCTGGGATTTGGCCAAAAGCGACCGACCGCGCGCGATTGGACCGAAGCCAGGGCGACCACTCGAGTGGTCCCACAACACAAGCGACCAGAGTATCCAATATTGACACTGGAAAATCCTCACCGATCCGGCGCGCTGGAGTTCGATTTTCGGAAAAATCCTCCCAACGAGCACGAGCGCGGTGGTCGGTAGCAAGACAAATAAACCCCAGACGAGCACGTCCCATCACGCGCGGCTTCGTTGCCTGCAGATAATCCTTGCAGCGGGCGTTGGCGTGGCCAAAGCCGGGCCTTTCGGGATTGCGGCCGGGACGGGTGGACGATAATCGAAAAATAAATGATGTAAAAGCTCCCCACCCCAGGGGCGCACACGAGAGGGAGAGGGAGAGAGATGGTAATTGACATGACCGTCCGGCCGGTAAGGGGGGGGGGGGGGTGAAACGCTGGTCAGCGCCCCGCGGGCGCGGGGGATACAAATGATGATTACCGAAACGAGACGGGCGCCACTCGGAT
>NW_026456385.1:0-2760 GCF_943734635.1 Anopheles cruzii | reverse complement strand
GACGATTTGTAAATGTTCTGCAGCCGCGGCACGATCGAATAATCACATACATCACTGTTATACGCAACACGCACCAAATTTATGCAGATTATGATTGTTTTCGCGGATGGCACGAGGAAGTGGCGCAGGAAAAGAAAATTTTCCCAATGTGTCCCTCCCGTAATCCTTGACACCCGGCCATTTGGTGCTTTTCTTTTCTGCGTTTCCTTTCTCTTCGGCGCGGCGGGCTAATGGAACTTAACGTGGTGTCACATTCTGAAGTTGATTATATCGTGCGTCTGCTGCAGGAACTTGTTGTCGTACTTTTTTGCCGGGCAATGTTGGAGACCACTTGCCGAGGCCCTGCCGCCGGCCCTCGTCCATCATGGCAATAATTTATTTCTCAAGTGTTATTATCTTTAACCCTGTGTCGCCACACAAAGCGTTTATCGTTGCAGCGCCCACTGGAGCACAGTGTCCACTCTGTGCGCAGGACATCCCCGTGGTTGCGGTGTCCGGTGTGTCATTTAACGTTTTATGTTTTTGCCGCCCAGTCTACCACCAAGTCGAGATTCATCTTCATTTATTTTAATTATCCACCCCTTTTTGTAACTCGGCGCTCGGCACACAGGACGTTGTTTCCCGGCGTGGACTTGGGCGCTGGGCCCGGCGAAAGCGGTGACAGGCGGCAAACAATTGGCCGAATCTATTTCCGTTTTATGTCCCGGCTTCCCCGGCTCGCTCCCCCGGTTCGTCCGTTGTTGCCTTGTTCGTGTGTCCCCGAACGGCCCCCGGGTGTCGCCCCATGCGGCACCAGAAGAAATAATCTAATAAACTTATCCATTATGACGCGGTGCCTCGGCTTCGCGATGACGACGAAAGACGTCATCGTGCAGTAGCCATCACCGTTCGCAATCATCTAGTAGGCCCGCTACCCGGTTGAGAGCCTAAACCTGAGCAAGGACGCTGCACGGCGGCACACTATGCATCGCACAGCTGAGTTTTTTCTTCAACCGGGCAGGGTTTTTTTGGAGGACTATCCCTGAGCCGTCTAGCTACTGGTCCGTCAGTCTGTCGGACTCGGGTGTCGCTAAAACTAATCGAATTAATTAACCATGGCAAGCTGGAACGGTGTCCTACGTTCCATGTGGACTCGCCTAGTAGGCTTTGCTGTGGGTGCTAGTAAAATCGCGTCGTCTCGACAGTGTCAAGACACCCCAACGCTCTGGTGCCCAACCCGAAAATGGAGGAATCTGGCCAACGCGCGGCAGAGAGAGAGACAGTGAACGAGTGTGAGTGCGTGAGTGAGAGATAGAAAGATTTAATTACCATACAATTACATTCCCATTAGGCTAATGAAGAGAAATTGGATCCTGCTTTTGTGGTTCGACGAACGAACGGTACCACGTCACATATCCAGCACCGGGAACCGAGTGGGCCCAGCATTCCCGGGGAGTTGACAATGGCCGGTCGCCGAAAGGTACATCCGTTAAATCGTAAATAACGGCTATAGGTCTTAATCTTGGTCCGGGCGAGGAAGCGAGATCAAATGTCCGGTACAAATGTCCGAAGCTCGCCACGCTCAGTGGCAGTAGAATCTTTTCTACTTCGCCCGGCAGCCCCCTTTTTGGCGGCATGACTTGCACAGTTTCTTCGCGCGAAAGAGTCTTCGGCGCCACCGCGCCTCCGGACGGCTGAGCTAAGCACTCTCGAACCGTGGACATATATTTTCACTAAACGACACCACATTCCGGCCTTTCACACGCTAAGTGCCGGTGCCGTGCGCGGGGCCCACCCTCCGCACCGCCGCGGAGGAGCCACACCGAAGGAAGCCGAAAAGCGTGAGATATTTCACGCCCCAGCGCATTCGTTCCGACTTCCGGCCGCGCGGCCATCGCCGTCGTCTCTCTGGGCTTGGACCAAAGCGTAGAATAGGCGTAATTAATTTCGAAAATTAATTCTTTCGTAGCTTATTTACCGCTTGCCGCCGTTTCGTGTGCATTACAGCCACCGCGGCCGCCGCCTTAGAACGGTGAGTTCTTGGGCGGGCTAGATATTGGCAGCGTCACCGATGAGACCGCACCGTAACAAATTGGCCGCTTTCCGCGCTTTCGCACCGGTTCTTGGGATCTCAAGCAGTTGACGTGGCGCGGCGAGTTCATTCCCAGCGTAAAGTCACCCGATAGGTCACGATGGATGCCCAACATAATGGAGGTTTTGTGCGCCAGAAATAAATTCCGTTCCGTTGCCCAATTTATGGACCGTCCGTGGGGGTGTCCCATATGCCGCTACTTGTCGTCGTCGGTCACGCGTCCGGAAGTTTCCATACGGTGCCTTGTGCCCACCGCCGGAATGTTAACTGTAATTAAAGTTCTTCGCCAGAGCTCCGCTTCGCTCGATTCTCACGTACGCCTCACGTCCGGTCCGGGAGGTTACACCCGGATGTGCTGGGCCCCGGACCCGGGCTGCTTTCTTGTTTTTTTTTGTTTTGTGTTTTAATTCAATCCGCCGTTCCGTGTTGGGTAGAACGCGGCTGGACGGCTGGGTTGAAGGCATCCTTAGCCGTTGAAGGCGCCCGGCCCGGTGCAATGCATTATGCCCGCTCGGGTCCCGCGACAATGTGTTGCATTGTACTGCACGACGCCCCGACTTCCGGTTTCCGGTGGGCGACAAGATGGCGATGGCGACTGACCGGCTGGCAGCCACGTGCTGCCTTTTTGGGGGGTTTCGGGGCGAGGACAACATTTTAATTGTCCCGGCTTCCGGCACGAAGCCCAACTT
>NW_026456384.1:0-2761 GCF_943734635.1 Anopheles cruzii | reverse complement strand
TTCTGCTGCGATTTTAGGATTTTGTGATAAGCATCTGATCTGACTTAAACTAGACATTACTGGAATCAATTCCAATAGGTTAGTCTATTTATTATCACTATATTATAAACCTATATAAACCTAATTTAAAACATATTATATGATTTGGATTTGATGAAGTGGAGGCAGAGTAGGGCAAATCAGATATTTTTTTTTTTTTTTTTTGGTGGTAAAATATCCCTCTGTAGGGAATTCCAAATTTCACCACAAAATATCTGATTCGTATAAAACAGACCCCACTGGAATCGATCTAAATAGACTATAAAGATAGAAATAAGCTAGATATAGTAGTAGTTAGTCTAGTATATAAAAGAGATGAATGCCTAGGCCATTGCGGCTCAAAGTCTCTATAATCCATTAAAACAAACACAAACAAAACATCGATCAAACAATTACAAATTTATAGCACACCAATCAACACAACAAAAAACCTGATGGATCACACTTCCATCTGCGAAATTTTTAAGAAACGAGATGAAATCGACTCATTTTCTAAACGAATGGGTACTACACGCATGGGTAATGCGGGTGAGAAATGAGATGTGAGAAAACGATCGAGGTCAAAGCGTGGTAAAGCACCTCACAAGGTGGCTAGCTAAACCAGGACTTACGGTTAGGAAGGTTCTTGTTATGTTGCAAGCACTTGTTTATTACTGGGTTGTTCTGATAAAATTATAGTGATTGTGTGCGGAAAAGAGAGAAGCTACTTCTGTGCAAAAAAGAGAGAAAAGCAAACTCTTCACGCGGAGAAAGAAAGATCATAGCAAGTACGGCTGAGATAGTTGAGAAGACGGAAGGAGCGATTTGATTTTAAAGTTGCTGATAGCACGCTGTTTGGAACGATGCTTTCAATTTTTTTCAGACTCGCTACAAAAGGTGTTTGTTTCGCGACAGATTGTATCGTATTGTAACCAACGAAATTTTGCAAAATTTTAGAAAAATCCGAGCCGGAGCCGGTGCCGACTCACTGGCATACACGTTAACACTGTAGCCCTTGCCACGATCAACTAAGATGTTGGAATAAAAATAGACTCCAAACTGAACTTTCTTGCTGTCGCCATCTTTAAGTGACCAAAAGCCACATCACCCTCTTCCACACGCTCGGATGCGACTAAGTCTGCGCTGACCGCTGCACCCTCATCGTTATATTAAAAAGGAAGGTCCATCACCAAACTGCTCTACGGCGCCGAAATCATGTTGGGGTTGGGTTTTTTGGCGCGCTGATTACGAAACCACCACACGCTTTCCGCACGCAGGCCTCCGCCGAGTCCGAAGTTTTCGCCGGGATACCCGCGAAGGAACCATTTTCGCCGGAGGAACTCCCTCCCGGTGATCGGCTCGATGAAGTTCCCCTCCGAACTCAAGGTCACCCACCCTGACAATTCTAATCGATAGACACCTTTTCTTCTTCCTTTCCCCTTTCATGCTCCTCTCCGACGGACGGACGGACGCGCTGCAGCTGTGAGCAATGGGTTGATTTCTGTGGGAGGAACGATCTGCTCAGGATATACCAACAGCGCGGTGCAAAGCACATGTACAATAGCTACGTGATGTGCTCTGAACACTTCGCACCGGAGATGCTCAGTAGTCTCACCAACCACAGTCGGGGGTAAGTCAGGGTGTCATTCCACCAGCAGACTCACAGAAAAGTATTAGAACCCCACCAAGCTCCTCAGGAGAACAAACAGAGCAACTCCCGGTGACCGGCTCGGTGAAGTTCCCGCCCGAACTCAAAGTCACCCACCCTGACAATTCTAATCGATAGACACCTTTTCTTCTTCCTTTCCCCTTTCATGCTCCTCTCCGGCGGAAGGGTAAGTCAGGGTGTCATATGTTCTGATCATTTTCAACCGGAGATGTTCCGTAGCAAGACCAACAACAGTCGAGGGCAAGTCAGGGTGTCATTCCACCAGTAGACTATTCCTGTTGCTACCGCTGTAGCCAAGAAGATAGCTCGACAGATGTTCGATAGACGAAGGTAGGTGTTTTTGAAATCCATAAATGCAGTTTTCCAAACCAAAATCCTTTCACTTGTTTGCTGACGCTCGTTCTGACTCTGTGAGATTTGTGGTGTTTTGTGCTGTTTTTAACTCAACTTTAACGGATTTAAAAATGCAAGTATTATATTTTTCAAATGGAAATTAGAAAGCATGGAGTAATGTTAACATTAAATATTAGGGAAAATATAGATACTTAAAACTTTGCAGCTAAACTTAAAAATCCTTTCGTCGTAACTATATTTTGTGGCACCCAGAAACCCAGCGCGCAGGTGTTACTCAGGCCATTATGTGAAAATTTGGAACAGTTGCTACCAACTGTCAAAGTAACATCAATGTTACAATCCTTGGAGACGCTGAGGCACGCACGCTGTCGAAAGGTAGGTATCTACCTTACCACGGTTTAGTGTACGCGCTGTCAAACAATGTTTGTTTAATAGACAAACGCATTGAAACAACTCAAGCACAATACTCCGAGGCTTGGAGCGCCGTTGCTGATGAAATGACGAAAACCAAAGGCGAGTGTATTCTATTGTACAATGAGTTTCAGCGATTGATGGCCAAAAGGAAAACATTCCGGAGGGAGATGTGCCGGAAATGCGGCGATTGGCCCTTAAGCATCGCCACGCTCGACAACCATCAACACTGGAGGAGGAGCCATAAAAAAATATGTCGTTGGGGTAAGTAAAACATTAATATTAATATTATATATATTTTAATTTTTA
>NW_026456383.1:0-2761 GCF_943734635.1 Anopheles cruzii | reverse complement strand
CAATGCACCCAGTGCAACAAATGGCAAAAATCCATGAATTAAAGTTCAAATTGTTGGAGTATCCACCCTATTCATCAGATTTGGCCCTTAGCGACTTCCATCTGTTTTCAAACCTAAAAAAAATCCTGCGCGGAAAGCGGTTTTCATCAAATGATGACGTCATAGCAGCTGTAAAGCGTACCGTAACGTGACAAAAATTCTGTCGATACTAAAAGGCTTGTAAAAAAAAAAGTAAGTGACCGATTGAAATGAAACTTTCCATACGTTCATTTGGATAGTGTACCAATATGACAAAAAAAAATTAGACTCTTAGCAGTTATCGTATCGTAGCCCTCTGTTATCGAGGCTACGAATTTATTGAGCAGCCTAGTAGAGAGTCTCCATATACAGAACCCATCTCATTTTTGATTTGCCTAGGTGTACGAGAGCGGATCAAACATTTTCGCGACGATTGAATTTTCGCTTCGGCCATTTTGAGTAAAATTCGGAATATTCGGCCATTTTGAGTAATCTTGGCTTGGCTCTTCGTCGATTATTCTCTGCTTCAAAAAATGAATTGCAAAGTATCTTCATCAAATTAGGTGTGAAAAAAGAATTTAGGAGCGCGGACGCAATCGAAATGTTGAGTGTGGCTTATGGTGAAGCTATCAAGACCAAAAGCAGCGCTTATCGATGTTTCAAAATGTCAATGCTTACCGATAAAGTATTTCTCAGATCTGGCTCCTGTGACATTTTCCTGTTTTCGAAACTTAAATTACCTCTTCGTGGTTAATTAGTTTTGGAGTACACAAAAATCGACGATGAGTCGAAACACGCCCAAGCAAAACAGCTGTCAAAAATTGGCTGATTACTCAAAATGGCCGAACTTTTCACCATAAGTCACTGATATGTGTAGCAACTTAACGCTACCAAAAAATCGGATATACGTAGCCCGCGGAAATTTAAATGTCGCGAAAATTTTTGATCCCTTTAAAAAAAAATTTAATGGCTACTCGATACTGCATTTGCCCCATTTGCCAATTTCCAAAAACATTGACATCAACTCACTCAAACACAAAAACTGCGCCTTCAACTGTCATTTTCAGTTGAATGCGTTCATTCATGCGCCTGTTGCCATCTTCAACTGTCATTTTCATGTTGAGGTTGGAACCACCTGAGTAATTTCATTGTTTATCCAATGGAAAGAAAAAAGGTAGTTTTTAAATACGACAGTATTCTATTTTAAGCCTTTTGAGCCAAACTTTTAAGTGGCGGACTGTGCCGTATTACAACAGGTTGATGATGAACTTTTTAAATATTTTATCTTCACATGGCATGTGTCAAAGTATGGGCACCACGTTGACTTTAAAACCCGAACCAACTGCCTTCAGAAACTCGGCAAACCACACAAACCACCAATCTACTGGCACTTTTATGTTTGATGCACCGTTTTCGAGTTCCTCGAAAGAAAGCAGACGTTCAGCCCGCGACCCGAGCCAGAAGCGCCCCCGGAGCTTCCCACCAGTCACAGGTGGGGGCGGGAAATAAATTAATTTAAATTATTTCCACACCACCAGAAATCACAAGGCAAACAGTGGGCCAGTGAGTCAGAACTCGGACAAGCCGGAAGTCGCAACGGCGTGCAGTAGCTGAGCCGACGGGTAGATGAAACCGCGCGGTTGCGATTCTGCACAATGGAAAAGTGAAATGAATTTTCCATCGCTTCCACTCCGCGTGTGTGAGAGATGCAAAAGCGACCCGCCCAAAGAAAAAAAGGGAAACCTCTCCCTGTTTGATTAAGCTCAGTAAATACGTGAAAAATATGTTTTCCTAGCGGCTTCATTGGATTTGTTGATGAAGAGAAAACTCAAACACACACTGGCGCGTGTGCGTGACTTGAGAGGAAGGCCTGGGATTGCGGAGGCTCCTGAAGAGGGCCAAAGTATGCTCGATGCTGATGAAAGTGCTAAAAATCGGGGCAAAAAAACGTAATCGGCTACGCCGAGCGAGTCGTGGTTTCTTTGAGTGAGCTTTTTGTTTGGATGGTGGATGGTGATGATAATGATGATGAAAGTAAGGCTCTTCTGCGGATGCTGCCGTTTTTCCAGCCTCCCGTGCCACCGTCCGTAACCCGATTAGGATGCTCGATCGCGAGCTTGTCAAAAGAGAGCAATAATAATCTGCTTAAGATTTATTACATGTTAATTCGGCGACAAATCCTCCGCGGGCCGCAAGGATACCCGTTCGGCCAGTGTGAGGCGTACGTGAATTTAGAAGTTTTCAGCTGGCACTCCAGTAATCGGATTGCTCCTCAAATAGGGAATCGCCACGGGATCCTCACACCATTGATGGGCTTAGCACTCGTAGCGCTCGTCGTCTGGCACGCGTAAATTTAGTGTAAAATTCACTAAATCTAATAACAGCTTGACGGGGTGCTATCACCACCGGGTCCCCGGGCCGGTATGGTAACGGTGATGCATACATTTTAATGTTTCAACATTGCTCCATCATCGTACCAGTTGCTTATCGCTTCGCTTGCCATCTAAAAACCGCCAGCTACTTCCATTATGTCGGCACTAATTGTTTATGCAGTTCGGCCCAAGAATGCCGGCTGTGGGCGCCTGACCAAGAGAGGGAACACGAGCGAAAAACCGGAACTGGATACCGCCTGCCAGCTGGTTTCGTTGTGCACGCTTCCGTCCGCTCCTCGAGCTCCGGTGCTTCAGTAATCGTTTCTCCAGAATGGCGTAAAACGGACATGTTTCCTGCTTTCAGTCGGGAC
>NW_026456382.1:2511-2762 GCF_943734635.1 Anopheles cruzii | reverse complement strand
CACCTGTCGACCGGGAGTGAGGGCAGACAGCACACGAGTGCTGCTTTTTTTGTTAATGACAAATTAGGACCAGCCCTAGTCCCCCCTTCCGAAGTAAAGCCGGTGACGGTAGTTCCGGAAGGGATAGGATGGAGAACCAAGTAGAGTTTTAGTGGGTAGGACCTCGTCAGCGAGGGGAGTCCCACACACCGTGCGTAAATGCATTTCCCTACTTGCAAAAAAAAAAAAAAAAAAAAAAAAAAAAAAAAAAA
>NW_026456382.1:0-2411 GCF_943734635.1 Anopheles cruzii | reverse complement strand
AAAAAAAAAAAAAAAAAAAAAAAAAAAAAAAAAAACGGGTCAAGTTTGTAGAAAAATGATCACAAAGTGATCTCGAAAATGTTATGCAAAAACATATCGTTTTTGGCATCAATCGACATTTCGCTTTTTTGAGGCCCAAATAGTCACTCAAAATGGTTGCCAGGAAGTGTCAATCAACGATATTGGACCACTAATTCCTCTTTTTAAATATAAATCTTTCGATTGGTGGTAAATTTGTGGCCATCAGTGTATTCGACTTGCCCGTTATCCGTACCTGGGTTGATTGCTTCCATTTATTACTCGGTCTACTCATTTTGGTCCAATAATGTATCTTCTTGTCCAGCACAGTAATTTTTGACTCATTTCTAGACCCTTAGTACGAGATTGTTAAATGTACCAAATATAACTACAGACTTTTACTTTCTATTTCACATGATATTTATTTCACTGGATCAGCGGTTCTGACCCGTCTTAATTCTTTACGTATGATGATTGATTCAAGATTGCTTTTAGAATGAATTCCGCACTGCTGGGAGGCTCTATTTATATTCCCTTCGGTTCTCGGCGGTACCCCTGGGTGCCGACGCCTCGATCGTAACATGGATCGCTCCTTGTTACGTAAATAGCGGATTCTTGAACGTCTACTCTTCATTCGCTTACTGACTTCGCACATGCTGAGGTGCCCGCTACAAGAGGTTAAAAAGTATAGCCTCAAATTTCCTTATTTCAGCTCCAACTCGCCGACTGACTCCCACCGTCGTTAGCAGATCGACCTCTGAGACGGTCCTGTGGCATTCTTCGCCCAGGAAACGCTTCACGAAGCCCTCGGGACCTCGGCCGAAGCTCCGCAAGGCCAAACGCCCGTCGTTAATGTGACCGAAAGCGAAATGCATGCATCGAATTCGAATTCCGTGTGCCCGAACGGAAGCCCCAGTTCCGCCGTCCACGCGCCATCCTGGCCGGGCCAATAGCAATTTCCGACCTCACCAAAAGGGCGACCTGACCCGACGGGAGTCACGTGAATTTAAAATTGAAAACTACACGCTGGAAACGCGGTGGGTTCGGGGTAGCGAATATCGGTGGCCGCGAGGGCCACTGCAGCACTTCCGGCGGCGAGTCCAACGGGTGTCTCGTTTAAAATGAGGCAATCGTCGACGCGCCGGGATCAATGGCGAGTCGAGCTTCCCCGGGGGTCAGTCGGACGATTTTGCGTCCAACCGAGAGCGGGGCGATCCTTCGGGCGATTCTTCACCCCCAGCGGACCATTGCCCAGGCTCGGGCAGCCAAACTTCAAAGAGCAAAGAGAGACTACATTACCCTCTACCGGATGTGCCTTGCGCTCTCACTCACACACACTGTAACAGACTGGCCTTGTGTAGGATGGTTGCTTTAAGGACCCCGCGGCTAGTCCCTCGGCGAGGTAGATATTTTCTTGTGCCCTGCTTCGCTGCCGGCGAGGTTCCTTCTTTCGCAACGAAGCAGGACGAAGTCAGTAAATGATTGTCGCTCTCCTCGTTTCAGCCCCCCCCGTTCCTGCGGGGAGGTTCCACCGAGCTGAGGGCTATGCTTGGGCTCCACCGGAACCCGAACCCGAAGCTCGCAGAGAAGCTTCGAAGCCGCGGGCCAAACAGGATGCTCTCGGAGGACCCGGCACTGGGGCCCAGGACCTAGAGGCAAACGTGAGTGAGGTGTAGAGAGAGAGAGAGGAAGTGAGAGAGAGATAGAGAGCGAGAGAGAGACAGCAAGAGGCCGCAGAAACAGAGCCAAGAATCGCTTAGAAATTGTTTAATGTAAAATTCCCTGGGGCCATCTCGGGGCCATGGAGCCGGAATGATGACAAACCGGGCGAGGGACCGGTGGCGAGAGGAAGGGTGGTACGCGAAGCGAAAGCCCTCCGGGCGGTTTTGGGTGGGTTGAAGCGATGGCGGAGCAACGTCGGCGGTGGCGGCGGCGGCGGCGGCGGTGACGGGCTCGGCGAAATGAGTTTGCCTCCGAGGGTACATTGGGTTTTGTGCTCCGGTACGGCACGAAATACCCTCGCAGCAATTCACCCCCGCCAGCCGACCCACCAGGAGACCACCACCACCACCACCGCGGCCATTTTATACCGCCCTGCCGCGCGCCCAATTCGAAGGTACCGCAGAAAAAGGCCCCAAGGAAGCTCGAATCGAAGGACACACGGCCGGAGAGTGTTGGCCCCGCTTGCGAGAGTGAGTTAAAGGGCGCGGTGCGAGGAAGAAGGGAACAACCGAGACAGAGAGAGAGACCCGCGGCAGGACCCACACGAGCGCCTTAGAGAGAGAGAGATGGGCGAGATTATATCATTGTTTGAACGACGGAACGCCAAAGCCTTGGGGTCTTTCAGTTTCGGTTTCGAGGATTTTTATTTTTTTCTACCCATCCGAAATCCC
>NW_026456381.1:0-2764 GCF_943734635.1 Anopheles cruzii | reverse complement strand
ATCCGCACTCACACTGGCGAAAAGCCATACCAGTGTAAAGTCTGTGACAAAGCCTTTCGTACATCAACCACACTAGCAAAACATTCGAAAATTCACAATAATGGTCAGAAAGGTGAATAAGAAGGGTAGAATAAGAAAAGTCCCAAGGAGCAACTATGTACCTTTTAGTGTACGTCGTACCGTTCGGCGTACACTCGAAGGACCGTCCGTCGTACCGTTCGAAGACCTGCAAAAAGCAGCAGCTTTGCCGTTCTTCGTACCGTTCGCCGGCCGTACGTTGAACCGTTCGCCGACCGTACGAAGTACCGTACTTGGTACAGTGTTTCGTACACTCTACGTACGGTTGTAAAAAGCTAATTTTATGGCATTTGCTATAAAGCTTTGTTGAAAATTATAGCTCATGCAAAATATTCAAAATTATTATAGTAAACCAGTAAAATTATTTTTTATTATTAATTTTTTTATTTGTAAAATACAAAATAATTTCGTTACCCAGCGACGAACATACAATCGCCGGGTTTACAATCTTATTGCTATACGCACTCAAAGCATTCCAATCTATCCAATCTATCGGTTAAGAGGTGGGTCCGGACGACCCATCAGAGAAGCAACAACACTCTGGCAATCGACGATGTTTTCGAAAACGACGAAATAGATGAGTTTGATGATGGTATCACAAGCGGTTTGCGCTCCGTTGGTACACTCGGCTCGTTGACTTCGCGCTTTCCGGCCAGTTTCCCACTGCCCAGTTCCGTACAGCCAGCGTTGACGTATTCGCTGAGACTGGAAAATACCGTTGTCACATTCAGGCCGGTTGCCTTTATTTCCGTGGAATTTCTTCATGGCAAGATGGCACCGCCCCGGAACGGGTGTTGATGTGTACCACACGGGGCCTGGTGTACAGTTTTGGTTCGCAAACGGTGTGCTTTATTTAGTTTATAGTTTCGATCATCCTCAACAGCATCCGAAGGGCTGCCATCTGTGGTGCTCCAACATGGAAAGTGCCAAAAGTGACCAAGATTTGGACTGATCCCATTCAACTGCGTGTACCTTCATATGATCGTCGTGGGTCAGGAGCAGCTTCATCGTCTCAGCTGACTCCGGTTCTTTAGCGTTGCCTCCCCTCGCTGGGAGAGCTTTCCTTCTTCTCGGCCGACAACTCCTGTGGCCGCCGAAGCAAACACTAGCAAGCGAACAACGCTGTTGGGTGGCAAATGTAAATTCGTTTTCGCGAAACGGTGATCTTTTTTGACGCATCCAATTACACAGCATCGCGTCTTACGCTTTCCTCTGTCATTGTGCTCCGGCTCGCTTGAGCCGGTGCCGGGACTCTCCGTCGGGACTGCGTCGAGGGCCCCTCGCTACGTAATTACGATGTACCGCAGCCGACATTTTTCGTTTTCCTTCAACTTAGATTTTTCGTGCACTGGTCGATGTTGGCTCCGATTTTCCTCCATTCAAAGAGTCCGTTGCGCATTGAATTACCGATCTGGTGTCTACAAAAAGGGAAGATCACAATGTTAGAATGATGAGACAACCATATTACTAACCATACCCGTGGAAGATTTTGCGTAGCGTTCTTGGATCACCAATCGTTCCCTGGAAGTTGGTGCGCACATCATCATCCAGCACTTTGTCAATGTCTACTAGGTTTCGAATACCGACACAACACACACAAGCCGTGGTGTGATCGCTGGCAGATTTGTTCCAATAACGCGCAGGGTCTAATATCCTGCGCGAACTGTCCTAAGTCGGGAACTGGGAACTAGGTTCAGTACGATTATTCGTCGATATTGCAGGGAATCATACGAGACACGTTATAAACCGACACAACCTGTAGTATGTACTGTACTTTACAAATGACACTGAACATCCTCCAGACTAAACAGCAAGCAACCAACAAACTTAGCGAAACGAATTAAACTGGTCGCCGTCGCCGTGCATCTACTGCGTATAATGTATTCTAATAATGTAAACAATGGGAACTGACAACAGAGTAAAGCTCACCATTTTGACAAAGCATATTATATGGCAAATAAACTTATTTGCCATAACATAAGCACTCTCAAAACGTTGAGCTTTAATGTGTACCTTTTGCTGACGATAAGAACGGTTGTCGTCGTTATAACGACGAATACCGTCCCGGACGGGACTGTTTTCGTCGTCTGAACGACGACTACCGTTCGTTCATGTGTCAGCGTCGTCGGCGCGCCGACGATCCGAAAGCTCGTGGCTCCTTGGGGTTAAAACTGAAATATGTAAAATAGCAGTTATCAAAAATTTACAAACAGCAACGACATGAACCATACCAATAAAATT
Organism: Anopheles cruzii; assembly: GCF_943734635.1. Classification (NCBI taxonomy): domain Eukaryota; kingdom Metazoa; phylum Arthropoda; class Insecta; order Diptera; family Culicidae; genus Anopheles; species Anopheles cruzii. The sequence continues at coordinate 445 of NW_026456381.1, read as the reverse complement.
AATTTTCTTCAGGTACTGGGTTTTGAATAAAATTTCATTTCAATTTCGTTCTCTGGAAATGGTTGAATAGGTTTCTAAAGCAAGAACCTGAAACAATAACAAAAATGAAGAAAGAAACGAATGGGTTGTTGGGCTAAGAAGTGAATGCGTTTTTGAAACATTAAACAATCTGAAGCACTGCAGATCAAAACACACAACAAGCATAGTTTTTGATAGATTTTTGGTTGAATAAAGTGATTTTTCGTCCTCATACTAGATAATGATTTATCATTATTCGAAATCATTATTTAAACTCACACAAACTTGATTCACCCTGTAACTGATTTTTTTAGTTTGAAAAGAGCGGCGGCTCACTCACAGCGGCGGCTCACTCACAGCGGCGGCTCACTCACAAGCGCGCGAACTTGGCACCCAGAAGCTGTCAAAAGGCAAATTCCATCAAGCA
>NW_026456380.1:0-2766 GCF_943734635.1 Anopheles cruzii | reverse complement strand
AGTGTTGTATAGAAAGAATAACGTTATGAGAAAATTTTGTTTACCTGAAGAATATTACTCGAAAAATCGTCATATGACTCCAAAGAATCTGATTGTATCTTACCAGGTATCAATTAACAAATATATGCTCTTCAAGCATGGATATGACTTTAATACATCAAGACTCGTTTTGGGTTTGGGAGATTGAATGAAAAAAATGTAATAAGTGTAGGCATGGTGCTGAAGTTTTCACTAAGTTCGAGATAGATACGAGAACAGTAGTAGAATTGTCACAGGGCGACGATAGGTGAAAGCTAACGGAAGCGCACGAGGCGCAAAGGGATCAGTACAGAAAGTCGAAGAAACAGACTCATCAGAGCATCCCTACACAACAACCATTATATTCTTTGTACAATCACATTAAATAAACCAAGTTATTCATTTCCAAGTTATATTACTCAACCCACCAGCTGTTCTTACATAAGTATGACAGAATGACAGTGATGAATCCATTGCCAGAATGAACTAAGGCCAACAGGGAACCGCGTCACTCAAGTTGAATTCAGCGACTAGATCGGACGTAATAAAGGCTACTTTTTACAGCTACTACGAACACATTTAAATTCAGAAACCCCGCTGTTCTAATTGATGGTTAGGAGTCCTTATACACTTTCCACATTCGTTCTGTAGACCTCCTCCTAAGTTCGAGGCGTGTACGCAGCCTAGGCTTGTCTAATATGACGTCTGTCAAATGTGACATTTTGATAACGGAAGAAGAATAAAACGGCACTTCATCGTCGGAAGTCGACCAAACCAGAACCAGATGTCTTGTGCCCCTTTGTTCTTCTTATGTCCACTTGTTCAAGTCTTGCGTTTTCTGTCCCGCTGTCCTTTTCGTTCAAGTGTTCGAATAATTGGGATTCAACGGAATTTCACGGGTTTTACGCCATTCTTTACAGTTCATAGTTTTCCTTTGCTGTTAACCATTTCAAAAATAAAAATTCGATACTAAAAGGCTTGTAAAAAAAAGCGACCGATTGAAATGAAAATTTACATACGTATGAAATAATAATATAACATAATAATATAACAACAAAAATTAGGCTAGCAGCAGAGCCCTCTGGTATCGAACCGCAAAACTCAATGAACAACCCAGTATAGTTAAGCGCTCGAGAAGGTGGACCTGGACACGTGTCGCACACATTTTTCTCCCTCAAAAGTGTTGCGTGTCCATTTGGAGCTAATATTCTCGCAGTGCCGGTGCCACTCGGAGTGCTGGCCAGCGTGTGGCCAGTGGTGCGTGAAATAAGATAATAATAGTGTATGTCAACCGCCGTTTCACACTTGCTGGCCGGGGTGAGAACCGGGGTCCAGCACTGTTGCGCCCGTGGAAAGCCGCTTGCCGAGGTGGTTAATTTTCCATGGCGTTGCCAACGACGTGTCCCACAGTAATCAGTGCCGTGCCGGGGGTTACGGTCGACCGGGTGGTAACGGTGGTGGAGTTGTAGTTGTAGTTGCTTAGCATAAACCAGTGAGCGCGCTCCGTTGGCCAAGATAAATGTCGCGTTTGTCGCGTTTGTGTCGCCATTTGTCGCAATGAGTTGTTTGATGAGTTTTACACATTCTACCTGTGTTGGTACAACGTATTAGCTGGAGCTAGGATAATGCACAATTAAACTCGCCGAGCAGCGCCGTTTAGTTATTGTGCTCCTCGCGGTAGATAAGGCAATCCTTGTCAGTCTACTATCTTTCCATTCGCTTCGCGTTCCCAATTAGGCACAATGGCCTATCACACGGGTCTCGGTTTTTGTATGCAAATAGCATCGAGATAATGTTATGCAAACTCCCCGAGCAGCTGAACTGAGCGTGAACTGCACGGCAACTAATCGGTTTTTTGCCCATTTTCCCGACCGCTGTAGTGAGCACCTGCATGCTTCCATAGCAAGGGCTGCATCGAGCCTGGGAGCTCGGTAAGGAACGTTTCCATTTTTTCCCATCTGCGTACACGAGGTCATCCCTCCGCTAGGGCGCTTAAGTGCCGACAATTTCACTGCTTGTTGGAAATTTATAAAATATGTTGTGCAAAATTTATGTAACGGCGAACGGCGGAGCGGATGGATCCTTGTGGGCCGCACGGTTCGCGAGGCCAGTGGATGGTCATATTTAAAACCCTGGCCCCAGCTGGCGTACGGTCCATGCTGTTACCCATTCGAATGAGCCGGCCAACATGGCGACTGGACCGAATGGAAAATACTCGGACCCACACGGAGAACCGTCGGTGCATAATGGGCCTTTTGCTGGACGCGAAGGAGAACAACATTTCCACCTAATCATTCCACTTTAGCGCACTCCAAACCTCCTCCGTTTTGGGCTTTATTTAATGCAACTGCAGAGTATGTGAAGGCTGCAGGATTATGGATTGTCGGCGTGCACACCTAGTCCACGAAGTAAGGGATTTTAGGGCGGCTAAACATCGTCGTCGGCCCATCGCCACTTCGAACCTAAGCAGGAAACTGGAATTAATGGGGTTCATCTCAAGTTGACGAGTTTGTCCGCGGCGGCAAGACGGTGGTGCGTCATTAATCATTCATTTTCGTGAGTCGTTTTTCCGACCCGCCCCCGGAAAAAGCAACCCCCCGGGCCGGTAGGGAGATCCGTGCTCTCATAATCGTATTTATTGCTCTGCTGAGTACAACACTCACGGAAAATCCTGGCCTGGCCGCGCTGTGATGTGACGTATAGCCGACCGAACCGAACCGTCTCAATCGTCGAGAATCGCGAGAAATA
>NW_026456379.1:0-2766 GCF_943734635.1 Anopheles cruzii | reverse complement strand
AGTGTTGTATAGAAAGAATAACGTTATGAGAAAATTTTGTTTACCTGAAGAATATTACTCGAAAAATCGTCATATGACTCCAAAGAATCTGATTGTATCTTACCAGGTATCAATTAACAAATATATGCTCTTCAAGCATGGATATGACTTTAATACATCAAGACTCGTTTTGGGTTTGGGAGATTGAATGAAAAAAATGTAATAAGTGTAGGCATGGTGCTGAAGTTTTCACTAAGTTCGAGATAGATACGAGAACAGTAGTAGAATTGTCACAGGGCGACGATAGGTGAAAGCTAACGGAAGCGCACGAGGCGCAAAGGGATCAGTACAGAAAGTCGAAGAAACAGACTCATCAGAGCATCCCTACACAACAACCATTATATTCTTTGTACAATCACATTAAATAAACCAAGTTATTCATTTCCAAGTTATATTACTCAACCCACCAGCTGTTCTTACATAAGTATGACAGAATGACAGTGATGAATCCATTGCCAGAATGAACTAAGGCCAACAGGGAACCGCGTCACTCAAGTTGAATTCAGCGACTAGATCGGACGTAATAAAGGCTACTTTTTACAGCTACTACGAACACATTTAAATTCAGAAACCCCGCTGTTCTAATTGATGGTTAGGAGTCCTTATACACTTTCCACATTCGTTCTGTAGACCTCCTCCTAAGTTCGAGGCGTGTACGCAGCCTAGGCTTGTCTAATATGACGTCTGTCAAATGTGACATTTTGATAACGGAAGAAGAATAAAACGGCACTTCATCGTCGGAAGTCGACCAAACCAGAACCAGATGTCTTGTGCCCCTTTGTTCTTCTTATGTCCACTTGTTCAAGTCTTGCGTTTTCTGTCCCGCTGTCCTTTTCGTTCAAGTGTTCGAATAATTGGGATTCAACGGAATTTCACGGGTTTTACGCCATTCTTTACAGTTCATAGTTTTCCTTTGCTGTTAACCATTTCAAAAATAAAAATTCGATACTAAAAGGCTTGTAAAAAAAAGCGACCGATTGAAATGAAAATTTACATACGTATGAAATAATAATATAACATAATAATATAACAACAAAAATTAGGCTAGCAGCAGAGCCCTCTGGTATCGAACCGCAAAACTCAATGAACAACCCAGTATAGTTAAGCGCTCGAGAAGGTGGACCTGGACACGTGTCGCACACATTTTTCTCCCTCAAAAGTGTTGCGTGTCCATTTGGAGCTAATATTCTCGCAGTGCCGGTGCCACTCGGAGTGCTGGCCAGCGTGTGGCCAGTGGTGCGTGAAATAAGATAATAATAGTGTATGTCAACCGCCGTTTCACACTTGCTGGCCGGGGTGAGAACCGGGGTCCAGCACTGTTGCGCCCGTGGAAAGCCGCTTGCCGAGGTGGTTAATTTTCCATGGCGTTGCCAACGACGTGTCCCACAGTAATCAGTGCCGTGCCGGGGGTTACGGTCGACCGGGTGGTAACGGTGGTGGAGTTGTAGTTGTAGTTGCTTAGCATAAACCAGTGAGCGCGCTCCGTTGGCCAAGATAAATGTCGCGTTTGTCGCGTTTGTGTCGCCATTTGTCGCAATGAGTTGTTTGATGAGTTTTACACATTCTACCTGTGTTGGTACAACGTATTAGCTGGAGCTAGGATAATGCACAATTAAACTCGCCGAGCAGCGCCGTTTAGTTATTGTGCTCCTCGCGGTAGATAAGGCAATCCTTGTCAGTCTACTATCTTTCCATTCGCTTCGCGTTCCCAATTAGGCACAATGGCCTATCACACGGGTCTCGGTTTTTGTATGCAAATAGCATCGAGATAATGTTATGCAAACTCCCCGAGCAGCTGAACTGAGCGTGAACTGCACGGCAACTAATCGGTTTTTTGCCCATTTTCCCGACCGCTGTAGTGAGCACCTGCATGCTTCCATAGCAAGGGCTGCATCGAGCCTGGGAGCTCGGTAAGGAACGTTTCCATTTTTTCCCATCTGCGTACACGAGGTCATCCCTCCGCTAGGGCGCTTAAGTGCCGACAATTTCACTGCTTGTTGGAAATTTATAAAATATGTTGTGCAAAATTTATGTAACGGCGAACGGCGGAGCGGATGGATCCTTGTGGGCCGCACGGTTCGCGAGGCCAGTGGATGGTCATATTTAAAACCCTGGCCCCAGCTGGCGTACGGTCCATGCTGTTACCCATTCGAATGAGCCGGCCAACATGGCGACTGGACCGAATGGAAAATACTCGGACCCACACGGAGAACCGTCGGTGCATAATGGGCCTTTTGCTGGACGCGAAGGAGAACAACATTTCCACCTAATCATTCCACTTTAGCGCACTCCAAACCTCCTCCGTTTTGGGCTTTATTTAATGCAACTGCAGAGTATGTGAAGGCTGCAGGATTATGGATTGTCGGCGTGCACACCTAGTCCACGAAGTAAGGGATTTTAGGGCGGCTAAACATCGTCGTCGGCCCATCGCCACTTCGAACCTAAGCAGGAAACTGGAATTAATGGGGTTCATCTCAAGTTGACGAGTTTGTCCGCGGCGGCAAGACGGTGGTGCGTCATTAATCATTCATTTTCGTGAGTCGTTTTTCCGACCCGCCCCCGGAAAAAGCAACCCCCCGGGCCGGTAGGGAGATCCGTGCTCTCATAATCGTATTTATTGCTCTGCTGAGTACAACACTCACGGAAAATCCTGGCCTGGCCGCGCTGTGATGTGACGTATAGCCGACCGAACCGAACCGTCTCAATCGTCGAGAATCGCGAGAAATA
>NW_026456378.1:0-2766 GCF_943734635.1 Anopheles cruzii | reverse complement strand
TCACTTGTACTATGTACTAAATTCAAATTCGGCCTGTTCTCGCAACACCGTCAATGAAGAGTCCTTGACTGAGAGGTGTATCGGAATCGACATCGGTCGAAGGATTAACACTTAATATACCGGATCCACACTCCAGAAAAGGGCCGACCTTTTTGGGGGAGGGTGAAACTCTAGCTTTGCGATGCAAAATCAAGTACCCTGCCGCCCAAGTGCCATCCCTCGGGGGACGGCAGAGCACGGTAATCCGAAAAGGAAATTAACACATCGCTCGTAGAGCTCGTCACTCGTCGCCGCGTCAGCCAAGCGAAGGGTGGGAGCACCAGTTTGACGCCCCCACCCGGCTAAACCGGGCTATCAGTCCGCCGATGGACGATGGATTTCTTTCGCCCGTGGGAAAGATGGCAGATCGGACGAACGGTATCCAATACGACTAACCCGGAGCATTCTCATTTCCGTCTTCTCTTTTCGGGCTGGCTGGCAGGACCGACGCTGGCCTGCGGTGGCACATCGTTGGTGAAGACGACCACGCTCATCGCGCCGACCAACGCCGGGGCCAACGGTGTAACGTGCGTGTACACCATCCGCGCGCTCAACCTACGCATCTGCCAGGTATGTCCATCAAACGGTGTCTCCCGGTGACGCCCAGCTTCCGATCGCACTGCCCAAACTCCCCCTTTCTGCCCGTAGCTACGACTGGACTTCAACTCGTTCAGTTTGGCCCAACCGACGCTCGATCCGTACCCGGTTTGCATCAACGATGCGCTGACGGTCCAGAACATGGACTTCAACCTTTGCGGCGAAAACTCCGGCCAGCACGGTAAGCGAGGGTTCTGATTTGATTGAGAACGAAATTACTTTCAGCCCGTCCGTCCGTGTCCGTGTCCCGGCCCAGTGGTTGGAGAATCCACTCCACCGCAGTTCAAGATTTCAATCAGGGCGCAAATAGGAAGTGAGACGCTTAAGTGTCACTCACTTAGAAGCAGCTTGAAGCAGTCATTTCACTGCACATACCGTACGTGGACGTCTTCTTGTAGTGTTTGGTTGAAAATTTATTATCCTTTAAATTCAGAAAACCTTTTCCGCTTGGAGTTCGGTCATCTGACTTTTGTTTTCTATCCGTGTCTTGATTGTTCGTTCCCCCTTTGGGTAGTTTACGTGCCATTCAGTCCCACCAGTGCCGATCGGACGCTAACGATCACGTTCCGGATCGCCAGTCGATCGCACATCCCGACACTCGGTAACCCGCACTGGAGTGTCCGGGTGCAGCAGCTCGAGTGTCCCGCCGGTATGCCGATGGCCATGCGGGCCCTCTTGCTGCCCGAGCCGCAGCCCCAGCCCGAGCCACAGGCCCGCACCCACCACAACGATCTGGGCGATCTGGCCCCGGTCGGCTGTCTGCAGTACTTTAGCGAACCGAGCGGCACGGTGGAGTCGTTTAACCTCGGCAACGGCGCCGGCGGTGTCGGTCCGTATCTGGGTGGCGTCAACTACGCCATCTGCTTCCAGCGTGGCCGCACGACTCGGTCGCTGCGACTCAGCATGTCCACCTTCGAGATCGCGTCCAGTGCTGATCCCACCGACGGTAACGTGGGCTTCGATGAGCTTTGCTACTCCAACATCCCGCTGCAGGTCCGCTCCGAGGACAATCTGCACATCCCGAACGCGGTCTTCCAGCTACCATCGTTTCCGCTGCTGCGGGCCGAACGGTTCTGCAGCCGCAGCCTGATGAACGCCAACGTGGACGGTAGGTGCCCTGAACCCTTGTGGTGCGGCAGGACCTCAAACGCTACGCTTGTTTCTTATCCCCAACAGTGACCTCACCTGGACCGTTCGTGATGTACTTCAACAGTGATCGGCTGTACGAGCCGACGCGTCCAGAGGTGGGCTTCCGCCTGCAGTACCAGGTGCTCTAGGACCTTCCCAAAGGAGACCCCGGGTTTCGGACGCTTTCCGACCAGTTTCAGACAACTCCAATTCTTACTTACGCGCGCGTGTGTGTATGGTGAATAAAAGCACGCTCTACCGTTTCCATGACAACAATCGCAATCGCACTTGACGTGCTACTGTTTTTCGCGTTCTTTCGCTGCCCACTTTAAAGCCAAGAGGCCACACAGAGAGAGAGAGAGAGAGGAAAGAAAAGCGCCACTAGTGTCTTTCCCCCGCCCGGAAAGGACAAGAGGTGCGCCAACTCCGTCGACGGAGAAGTTCCTCGGTGCGCGATGCACTCGCCGCGTCCTTTCTTCTGGTGCGCCCGGCAGTAACAGAAAAGCCGATGCCGTCCGGTGGTTGCTTCGGAAAATCCATTACTTTGGCATCAGTCCGGGTGGGGTGCCGGTACCCGTGGGGGGGGGGGGGGGGTGTGTGCACTCAAAGCGGCCATCATCATTACGTTCTTCCGCTGGACGATGGACACACCGTCAAGCGCCGTAAAGGCCGGAGCGTGCGTGCGTGCCCCGATGTTTGCGGCCAGGTCCTGGCCAGGACGGTACACAGCCTCGCTGTAGTTATTGTCCTGTGTTTTCTTCTCCTCGCCGCCCACACACACACACAGCCAGAGCCAGAGAGAGCAATAAGCGAAGAAGCTAGCTTGGGCACAATGGCCCGAGCCTTTCTTTCATGCTCGGATGTAGGCCAAAGCTGCACGCAACCTTCACACCTTATGTCCTTTTTTTTTGGCGCAAAACTGGACGGAGGCAAAAAGTGTGAAGCGTTCAGCGTGCACTTCGGCCATCATTTGATTAAAGATCTCCTTGGTTTTCGGGGAAT
>NW_026456377.1:0-2769 GCF_943734635.1 Anopheles cruzii | reverse complement strand
TGGGCCTATGTTTTGAATTACGTACAACTTCCAACCTAAACAAAAAAGAAACTTTAACACCTTCATTAGACCGTTCTGCGGTGACATTCCGGAAAACAATGTTGAATATGGAGCTGATCAATAAATTATACCTCAAGGTGCAACACGCAAAGTGTGGACGTACAGCAGTTGGACGTCCCTGGGCATGATTGTGGTTTGCTGTTACATATGTCCTACAAATGTCCTTGGTGGTTTGATTTTTTTCCCATGGCTTCAGTTGTTTTTATCCGTAATCTGTGCAGGTGCGGGTGTTGGAAAATCGAATGCAAGAGTTTGGTGGGGTGTTGGTGGGGTGGCTGCCGGTGTTACCTATTAGCTTATTGCTTGTTGAGCTGGTGCACATCGTTACACATTTGCGCTATGATTAGGTGCAGAAAACAAGACTATGCTTCTTTCTCAGTGAAGTCTTCAATGTTGTTCTTTTTTAGATTAGATTGCATTGCTAGGGGTTTGTTATGCCATAGGACACAGTTCTTCCACACTGAGCCATCTTTAACCACGATAACATATAGTTTAATAACAATAACTATTTCATTATTTTAGATTAATTGTCAAGAAATGTTCGTGGGATACCCAACTAAGCCATACCAACTAGGTTAGAAGGTGTCTGGAAGTCAATATGTTATTTTACACGTCTATGTTCTGGTAGCTTTTGGTAGTGCTATGTGCAATAATTTATGGTAAAGAAATTGATCATAATGTTGTGCTCCGATTACAACGTGTATGTTGAGGTACCGCGCGTACATTACAATAGTTTAGTTGAATAGGAATCGGTATTCTTCGAAATGATCTTCATTGTAATTGTGCTCCGGCTTCTAAGACTCCCGTATGTACTTTCTGTTCTCCTGTAGGTGCTTTTTCAATATTGTTGGATTTAAAGTTTTAATTTTAAACGAGTTTTAATACTGCCTGCTGGAAAGACGAACAATCATTGTGTTAATACGTTCAAGCATCGTTGGTAGGAACCACTAGCGACCTTTAAGGAACGGCAATAGTTCTGAGACATTCACCGTGCCCTTTTTCAGGACGAGCCCCATAAATCGTATCCCATTCTTCGCCAACGAGACCAAACTTTGGCACCGGAAAACGATTAAACTGTGCCACTTCTCGCTGTGCAGAGCCGGAAAAGCGTGTTTTTTTTCATTTTTCCAAATTCCTGAAGTTTCTTACTACTTTCGCAAGCTTCCGAAAAGGAAAGCAGAACGATTGTTTCATCGTTCGGCAAAAAGTTGGTGCAGAAGAGACGGTTGGAAGCAATTCGGTTTTTGTGTATATATACTGGCGATTAGTTTTAAATCCGTTTCCCAAGCAGAATTGAATGCACCGAGGCGCTCTTCTTGGTGCTCAACTTTCGTTCAAACGGGATGTGCCGAACTGGTCCGCTGGTAGCAGTTGGCGGAAGGACCTACAACGGTCGGCCAAGGGCGAACTTGTCTGATGCAGAAGAAAACAAATGGCATATTCCTTATTTTTATCTTTCCATGACATTCTGTACTTACTAAAGACGCAGGAAATAGCCAAATTGCAATGGCAACTATTGTAGGTCGTTAGTTTCGACAAAGAATCGCCGAGGCACAGTCAGGCTCAAAGTATGTATGAGCGCATAGAATTGAAACTAATGTTAGAGTAGTTTATTAAGAATTAAAATCAAAATTGAGTTGAAAATGTGTTAAGTTTTTACTGGGATTTCATGTTCTTTAGTAGTCTCCTACGCTCATCGTTCGGCTGATGGAAGTGTGGTTTAAAACGCATTTGAGTCACCAAACCGGCTTGCAGTTCAAAGAAGACCCCATGAAGATAGCTTTCCAGGAAGCCCGCTGGGTGACACTGTGGAGCTGCGGCAGCCTTCGTTGGAGAGTAACGCACGGCCGGTCGCCCATAAACCTGGCCAGCGTACTTTAACACAAATGTCCATCGAAGCAGATCTCCACTCTGCTTCGATGATATGGTCGCCCGGGCGTCCGCAGAAAGCACTGGGCGCGGTAATGGCCCCGCAATCCGAAGTCGGAATATTTATGAATGCAATTTATTTTTATGATGCAGTCCCTCCATTCCCATCCAGAAGACAGTTTTTTGTATTCTTCCTTTGAGTCTTCCCTGGGTGCTCTTTCTTTCAGTACCTTTCACAGGAAACACCTGCGTCCAGCGTGAGAGGATCTGCTCGCAGCGCGCAAAAGGAAAGCTAAACCATGGGAAATCGTTGATTTCTAGTCCAAGGATGTCGTTTACGATGGTGTCGGTGTAACCCTCCGCGATCTTCAGCCTCGAGACGATCGACTTTACTTAGTTCGGTTCGCTGTGCGACATCCGAAAAATGGGTCGCCTGCAATTCCTTCTTAACCTCGCATCCGCAACGTGTCACATTAGTCGTGCAAGTAATAATGCTGCTCATAAGTGATGGGAAAGGGTTTTTGTTGGATACGTTCACCCGCTTTTGCTTGTTGGGAATCGTTGGTGCAAGGTCTTTGCAAAACCACTTTTTACACAAAAGGATTTCAGCATTCTGTTGATTTCTTCGCTCGAAAATTATGGTATAAAATACTGTAACGTTTTGTGTTCTCATTGCTGCACTTTTTAAACCTTTGTCGTTGCACCCGTTTCCGGGCTGGGTCGTATTTTCAACTGCCAATAAAGATGGAATCTTAACACACTCAGTTGCTGCCGTAGTGGCAGCTATTACAGTAAGACCACACTACACAAAACCCATTTAAATTTATGAGATTATTTTTA
>NW_026456376.1:0-2769 GCF_943734635.1 Anopheles cruzii | reverse complement strand
ACAAACTAAAATCGCTTATCAAACTTACGTAGTTTGTCGTGCAAATTGCGACAAACTAGAATCGCTGACTTCATCCTTGTGATATTCGCTATCGCGTAAAAATCGTTCATCGTGCAAACCGCGACCGCGCGGATATCACAAAGACTAATTATCTGTGTTTCGTGTGTTATCAAGCGGGATATCCAACATCGTGTTAAAATCGCTCTGCGTGCAAATCGCGATCGAGTGGAAGCCGCCGAGAGAAGCACGAGACAGTTTCCGAAGACTTCGCGATGGAAAGTTGCAACATTCGTGAGGTGGACAAACCTGTAGAATTTGTGAGGCGTCCATAACTTCCGTGCGAAATCCACCATCGCGGTAATGTGAAAACCGCGAACGAGTGAAGACCGCAACGACTAACCATTTGTGCTCCGTGTGCTAGTAAGGGCGACATCCACCATCGTGTGAAAATCGCGTTGCGTGCAAATCGCGATCGTGTGGAGCGCTCACGGGACACGGGACAGTTCTTTTCCGAAGACTTTACGATGCAAAGCAGCAGCATCCGTGGAGTGATTGGGAACAAAAAATGGCGCGCCTGTCACGTGTGTAAAGTGGAGAACGACGTCGAAATGGCGGCTTGCTGTGGGTGCGAGAAACGTTTTCACTTCTCGTGCCTACTGATAAACGAGGATCTAGCTGCCAAATCTTGGTTGTGTCCAATATGCGTGACGGTCCGTTACAACAAAAAAAGGCGCACCTGTATCGTCTGTGCAGTGGCGGACGGGGTCGAAAAGGCGGCCTGCTGTGAGTGCGAGAAGCGTTATCACTTCTCGTGCCTACCGATAAACGAGGACCTAGCGGCTAGAGATTGGTCTTGTCCAATCTGTGTGGCGATCCGTTCCAACAGATTGAAGCGTGCGGGGCAGTATAACACGAGCAGAGCTTCGTTCACATCGCCCTCAGTGTGCCACGAGATAGAGGTGCCGCGGGAAGACCTGCGAAATAGTATGTACGCGCAGGCACGAGCGGGCCCGTCTTGGCAGGAACAAAATGGCCGGCAATCACCAACGGCGCCACGCATGCCCCCGCCAGGAAGGTCATCGACCCGGTGCTACTCGTCGAAGGGCGCTGGTAGCCAGGATGTATCCGGCGAGAAGCATCGCATCGCGGCTCTGGTGGAACAAACGGAAAGTTTAGTGCGCGAGTCGGCCACCGTGAGGACGGAGCTGGCGCGAGAACCCGACGAGCGGCAACTTATACAAGTGCAGTATGAAGCGCGCTGTGTGAGGGAGAGGACCGACAGTGAAGAGACAATCCATCGGTTCGGTCGGGAGAATGCACAGATCACTAATCAGTCGCATCAGCTGATGACCCGCCAGACAAAGCCCATAACTAGCGCCGGCCTTGGAGCGGCTACCTCGGAGCAAGTGGCGAGCGAAGGACCCCGAACGGCCAACGCGAAGCCGACGGCAGTCCCAACCAGCAAGCAGGCTGCAACCGTTACACCGCGCCACGTTAGTGAACTTCCACTGGCCAGCACTCGCTCGATGGCAGTCGGTAGCCGAACGACGGCCATTTTACCCACGCGCGGCCAAACGGCAGCCGGAGCAGAGAGACTAACACCACCAACGACGAGACCGTCAACACCGATCGGTATCGATCGCACCGGTGAGAGTTCAAACGAGTGCGTGCCAGAACTGCAGCCGCCCGCGCTAGTGTTGGAAGATAAGAACACTGTCGCGCTAAGGGGCAAGAATGCGGAGATCAATCATCAGTGTGCTCAATCCGTGCCAACAAAGTTATCCAACCGCAAGAGCGGTGGCGTCACAGTGATTAACGGTGGTGACATACCAAAGGCCAACGACAGCAGGTTGGACCGGCCCGACGCACCGAAACCGCTGCCCGAGTTCGATGACGTTTCGGCGACTGTTCCCGCATCGCATGACGGTAGTGTACCAGGCAACAGAACAAGCGTCGCATCCGTCTGCAACCAGCAGCACGAGCCAAGGCAAAACACGGCGCGGGAGCAGAATTCACCCGCGACGTATCGAACGACGGGACGCGCGAATGGCCTCCGAAAAGGCATGGCAAAACGGCGGAGGCGGAGACACAAACCGCCCGATTCGCGTGTTGTGTTCACCGAGCAAGCACCAGCAGAGAAGAAGATCCTTGCCAAGCGCTTCAACTCGGTGATCAAGTTGGACGAGTATCTGAAGAAGCGTAGCAGAACAGGCAACGACCCGAACGAAAGGGAACCGTTGAGGCACCTACATTCCTGTAACAGCATTCTCCAGTATTGCGAAGCGCAGCCGGCCAAGAAGAAGAGGCAACGGTTGGCCATAGCAGCTGACACCCCACTACAACCACACAACAACCGCTTCCGGGAAGATGCGACCCGGAGCGAAGCATCGACGCTGACACCGGAAGATTATCATCGCGGAAACGCATATAAACCTCACGCCCGCGAGAGGGACAAGGACAGTAAAAGGTCTCGCTCGCTGTGCGAGATGTGCGAGGGCTTGCACGCTCAGGAGTGCTTGACCCTGAAGATCCTGCCGGATTGCAGTAAGGCTTCGGCCACCGGCATGGTATCAGAGGACGGTAATGCAACAGACGATAAAATGAGCGTTGCAGCCGTCGGTAACCAGCAGCAGTTAAAGAATACGCCATCATTTGGCACGCCTACGAAAGTCGCCGTCACAAGAACAGCGACTTCGACGGCAAGAGCATCGTATGCTATAAGAAGCCCACCGTCACTGCAGCGCCCGGGGCACTACCCGAAAATCAGTG